>NC_049983.1:29473129-29483695 GCF_000003815.2 Branchiostoma floridae
ACGAGACCCACACCATGAGTGTGTTAAAGAACCCACCACACGTAGAAAAGAGTAGGGGATCATCCACTAGTGTGAGTGGATCAAATATATCTGCCCAGATATGATGTACCTATCACAGTTACCTAAGAGAGTAGGGGTCCTTCCTGGAATGAGCAGATCCAATAGATTTGTCTAAATATGCAGCTTGTACTCTTCAGTTACAAACCTGACCAGTGTTTTATGCCTTGAGGCAGTTAACCGGGTATGCAATACAAACAATCAGGTTATCCAGATGCTATTTCTATCCATTTTGCTTCCGTTACCATGGCAAGATGAGGAGATGCTTACTTGCGATAACGACAATCGGAGTGGCGAACACGGCATGTCCCCTCAGGTCCAGCTGGTCTCCTAAAGGTGCCGGCAACAAGGACTCCTTCTGATTCTCCTCTGCAGGGAAGACATGAGGAGAGACGTTAGAACTTGTCTTCAGTAAGACATGAGGAGAGATGCTAAAACATCTTAAATAACAGGCACTCGTTTCCTTCATCACATCTGATTTCCCTGAGCTAGCTAAACTTGCTTGTTCCTTTTCCTCATTTCCTAAAGTTGAAAGAATGAGAAATTATGCACATTTAGCTAGAGGAAGTTGGAGAGTGCTGGATGGGACACTTCCTCTACTGTCAGGACTCAACACTTTTGATAAAACTCTGATTTGTCTAAGATTTTTAGTTTTTAACCAGCAAAAATATAGGTTTTTATAAATATTTCCCTGAAACCTAATTTCCTGTTGGTTACAGGCTGCTTATTTTATGTGAGGCCTTCTAGAAGATAAACATATGAATCACGCAGACCTTGTTTACACACTCACACCTACCTGAACAGAAGTACCAGCTTGGTTGTACCTACCTGAACAGTTCAAGTCCCCAGCTTGGTTGTACCTACCTGAACAGAAGTCCCCGTACTCCCCAGCTTGGTTGTACCTACCTGAACAGAAGTCCCAGCTTGGTTGTACCTACATGAACAGAAGTCCCCAGCTTGGTTGTACCTACCTGAACAGAAGTCCCCAGCTTGGTTGTACCTACCTGAACAGAAGTCCCCAGCTTGGTTGTACCTACCGGAACAGAAGTCCCCAGCTTGGTTGTACCTACCGGAACAGAAGTCCCCAGCTTGGTTGTACCTACCGGAACAGAAGTCCCCAGCTTGGTTGTACCTACCGGAACAGAAGTCCCCAGCTTGGTTGTACCTACCTGAACAGAAGTCCCCAGCTTGGTTGTACCTACCGGAACAGAAGTCCCCAGCTTGGTTGTACCTACCGGAACAGAAGTCCCCAGCTTGGTTGTACCTACCGGAACAGAAGTCCCCAGCTTGGTTGTACCTACCGGAACAGAGGTCTCCAGCTTGGGTGTAACTACCTGAACAAAAGTCCCCAGCTTGGTTGTACCTACCTGAACAGAAGTCCCCAGCTTGGTTGTACCTACCTGAACAGAAGTACCAGCTTGGTTGTATCTACCTGAACAGAAGTCCCCAGCTTGGTTGTACCTACCTGAACAGAAGTCCCCAGCTTGGTTGTACCTACCTGAACATAAGTCCCCAGCTTGGTTGTACACCTACCTGAACAGAAGTCCCCAGCTTGAACAGAAGTCCCCAGCTTGGTTGTACCTACCTGAACAGAAGGCCCCAGCTTGGTTGTACCTACCTGAACAGAAGTCCCGAGCTTGGTTGTACCTACCTGAACAGAAGGCCCCAGCTTGGTTGTACCTACCTGAACAGAAGGCCCCAGCTTGGTTGTACCTACCTGAACAGAAGTCCCCAGCTTGGTTGTACCTACCTGAACAGAAGTCCCCAGCTTGGTTGTACCTACCTGAACAGAAGGCCCCAGCTTGGTTGTACCTACCTGAACAGAAGTCCCCAGCTTGGTTGTACCTACCAGAACAGAAGTCCCAGATTGGTTGTACCTACCTGAACAAAAGTCCCCAGCTTGGTTGTACCTACCTGAGCAGAAGTCCCCAGCTTGGTTGTACCTACCCGAACAGAAGTCCCCGTAGTCCCCAGCTTGGTTGTACCTACCTGAACAGAAGTCCCCGTACTCCCCAGCTTGGTTGTACGTCTCGCAGAACTCTCTCCTGGGCCTGTTGACGTTGCTGTCGACCCCCTCCTGCTTCTGACCGGTTACTGCAGAGAAACAAGCGGAATGTCAAAATCGTTGAACTTCAAAGTTGCCGGAAATGGAGGGCAACTTTGACTGAAAATCAGTCACTTTGAATTGGGCAGAGGCTTCCAACGATTGGCCAAGCCCTAAACATGGTGATCAACAGTGATGATGAGCTTGTAGACTCCTTGAGTAAGATAATCCAACTGTGTGACCAAGCTAAACAATGAACCAAATAATGTGTCTATCCATGCACAATGATTCACTCCCCCTTCCCATATCAACAACATGTCCCCTGATGAATGACCCTGACTCACGTTTCCCCGCCAGACCAGCCTTGAGTGAGAGTGAGTAAGAGTGAGTGTGAGTGAGTGTGAGTGTGTGTGAGTAAGAGTGAGTGTGTGTGCGTGTGAGTAAGAGTGTGTGTGCATGTGAGTAAGAGTGAGTGTGTGTGAGTGTGAGTAAGAGTGTGTGTGTGAGTGTGAGTAAGCGTGTGTGTGTGAGTAAGAGTGAGTGTGTGTGAGTGAGAGTAAGAGTGTGTGTGTGAGTGTGAGTAAGCGTGAGTGTGTGTGTGTGTGAGTAAGAGTGAGTGTGAGTAAGAGTGAGTGTGTGTGAGTGCGTGTGAGTAAGAGTGAGTGTGCGTGTGAGTAAGAGTGAGTGAGTGTGAGTAAGAGTGAGTGAGTGTGTGTGAGTGTGAGTATAAGAGTGAGTGAGTGTGTGTAAGAGTGAGTGAGTGTGAGTGTGAGTAAGAGTGAGTGAGTGTGTGTGAGTGTGAGTAAGAGTGAGTGAGTGTGAGTGTGAGTAAGAATGAGTGAGTGTGTGTGAGTGTGAGTAAGAGTGAGTGAGTGTGAGTGTGAGTAAGAATGAGTGAGTGTGTGTGAGTGTGAGTAAGAGTGAGTGACTCACGTTTCCCCGCCAGACACGCCTTGATCTCCACGGCTCCCCCAAACTGGCCGCCTCCCTTCTCGTGCTGAAACAGAACACCACTTACGTCAGGCAAGGTCACACACCCAGGTAATATGATACGCCAAGTACCAGACAAGCAACTGGATAATTTGATTTCAAATGAAACAGAAATAAGATCAACTCTCTAATAAAATATATCAAATATCAAAAATTATGTCTTAACTCCTTAGCATATTGATAAGTCAGGGTATAAAACCTGCTCTTGAACAGAACTGCTCAGTGTCACTGACGAAAGGAGCAGATGCCACCTGAACTGTCAGACCATTTCCAAAATCATATCCGGTTGTTTGGTAAACATGACTTCTCCACGCACCTTCAGGGATACGGGTACTGACTGCAGTGCACTTCTCCCATCTTCTCTTTCCTTTATTTGCACCACATATTCAGTAAACCCTGGAAGAAATTTCCAGTCCCAAATCTAACTTGACGAAGGAGGGGATCAACAGTTTGGTTTCCTTGACAACTTGTGAAACACGATATCTACCTTCTCGTGTGGGGAAACTCCCACAATGCCCTTCTGCCCGATGAAGACCCAGCTGTCTCGAAACCCCAGGTTCTTGACCTTTGAACTCCCCAGGTCGGTGAGGAGGCTTCGAGCGTACGACGACAAACTGGAACGGGAGAAGAAACATCAGCTTATAAACACATAGCAAGTGTCAGATTACCACCATGGAGCGAATGTGTGTCAGGTTACACCTGTACATGTGTGGCGAGTGTGTGTCAGGTTACACCTGTACATGTATGGCGAGTGTGTGTCAGGTTACACCTGTACATGTGTGGCGAGTGTGTGTCAGGTTACACCTGTACATGTGTGGCGAGTGCGTGTAAGGTTACACCTGTACATGTGTGGCGAGTGTGTGTCAGGTTACACCTGTACATGTGTGGCGAGTGTGTGTCAGGTTACACCTGTACATGTGTGGGGAGTGTGTGTCAGGTTACACCTGTACATGTGTGGCGAGTGTGTGTCAGGTTACACCTGTACATGTGTGGCGAGTGTGTGTAAGGTTACACCTGTACATGTGTGGCGAGTGTGTGTCAGGTTACACCTGTACATGTGTGGCGAGTGTGTGTCAGGTTACACCTGTACATGTGTGGCGAGTGTGTGTCATTTTACACCTGTATGTGTGGTGCGTGTGTGTCAGGTTACACCTTCACATGTGTGGCGAGTGCGTGTCATTGTTATTTGCTACAGAAACAAGCAGATCAGCAGGATTATTGTAAACTGCAACAAAAAAAACAAAAGTCACCTGCGCGACGCCTCGTCGTAAGTCGCTATCAGCATCAGGCTGGTCTCGTCCATTTTCCATATAAGGTCCTCCAGTTCAGAACTCCCTAAAACAGCAGACAGCGGGGTTAGAAATGAAACTTTAATTGAAAATAAAAACTAAAACTAAAAGTCACCAGCCGAAACTTTTCAGTTTTCATCTTTAACAAATAAAAAAGAGAGAAACGAGAAGCACTGCTCACCTTTTTCGTAGGTGTCAAAGTTTTTTGCCTGTGTGACCTGAAATGTCCGACCTGCAGAGAGAGGAGATATTTACAAGGTGACGTGACAGCTGGCGGCCCCATGTATCAGCTGGCGGCCCCGTGTATAAGGCTGCGGCCCCTTGTATCACTCACAATCACTCACTATTCGGTTTGACATCTACCGTTGTGAACCATTACGCTGTCTACGCAAACTATTGCAAACCATTACGCTGTCTACACAAACTATTGCAAACCATTACGCTGTCTACACAAACTACTGCAAACCATTACATTGTCTACGCAAACTATTGCAAACCATTACATTGTCTATGCAAACTATTGCAAACCATTACGTTGCATAAGCATTTGCGTTAAGGTCCAATATAGACTTGAGGCACTGAAAATGCGAGAGCTGTGTAGGAAATATGGCAGACAGAGGTTTCAGGGGACTCACCGTCGATGACGACCACATTCAGCCCTCGCCAGCCGATCTTCCCTCCGCGGATCACACTGCAGGAGACAGAAGCAGTTACACATTACCTCTGAACCCTAACCTCTGAACCCTAACCTCTGAACCCAGCCCAGCTTCCCTAACCAGATCACACTGCAGGAGACAGAAGCAGTTACACATTACCACTGACCCCTAACCTCTGAACCCTGACCTCTAACCCAGCCCAGCTTCCCCTGATTGCACTGCAGGGTCAAACCCGGGGAGACAAAGTTCAGCATGATTTGATAAGGATCTAACAGCGATGGCCATAGGGCAAGATGCGACCACAAAGCTAAATTTCATGGGGTCGGAGTTCAGCAACTGACAAATATTCATTGACACACAAATGTTGAGGTCAGACAGCTGAAACAGTAACAGAACACGATGGCATATATAGCGTATCTCTGCTGGCCATACAGTTGTTAAGGCCCAAGTTTACAAGGAAAGTGCCAAAATGAGACTAATCAAAAATAACATTAAAGCGTCAAGGAAGAAAGGTGGATGCCATTCTGACGCCATCAATCAAGCTTCCGTCTTTGGCTTGACAACTAGTTTGATTTCCTCATTTTGAAAAGAAACAAAGATAACACATTGTCCATTGACAGACATCTCCGGCCAGTGGTAATAAGCTAAGAAACGTACTATTGTCCGTACTAAACTTAAACACATACTATTGTCCATACTAAATTAGACACGTACTATTGTCCGTACTAAGCTTAGACACATACTATTGTCCATACTAAATTAGACACGTATTATTGTCCATACTAAGCTTAGACCATACTTTTGTCCGTTGACAGATATATCACCCTAGTGGCACTAAGCTAAGATACGTACTATTGTCCATACTAAGCTTAGACACGTATTATTGTTCTTACTAAGCTTACTTTAAACACGTACTATTGTCCGTACTAAGCTTTAAACAATCAAACGTACTATTGTCAGTATTAAGCTTACTTAAAACACATACTATTGTCCGTTTATGCATATCTCCGGCCAGTGGTTCTTGGTCTTGTCCCCAGCGAACAGGTAGACGGGAGCTCCTGCATCACAGTGGGGGGTGTAGGTGGCACAGGAGTCCTCAGGGGCGCCCCCTGGCTGCTGTTCTGGAACTGCAGCTCCTGCTCCCCCTGGCTGCTGCTCCGGAACTGCAGCTCCTGCTCCCCCTGGCTGCTCTTCCGGAACTGCAGCTCCTGCTACAAAACACAGAACCGGCCCATACAAATCTGGCACCACCAGACAGAAGATTGTACCCTCTTCTACCCAACTCATTATCAAGGATATCCTTGCTAATGATGGAAGAGTCGCATAAATAGTCAGTGGGCACTCAAGGGGATCAAGTTACAAAGGGAAGAGTCAGGTTACTCAGTGAGGAGTCAGGTTACTCAAGGGGAGTCAGGTTACTAAAGGGGAGTCAGGTTACTCAGGGAGGTGTCAGGCCTCAGGGTACTCAGGGGGAGTCAGGTTACTACAGGGGAGTCAGGTTACTAAGGGAGGTGTCAGGGTACTCAGGGGGAGTCAGGTTACTCAGGGAGGAGTCAGGTTACTCAGGGAGGAGTCAGGTTACTCAGGGGGAGTCAGGTTGTTCAGGGACGAGTCAGGTTTCTCAGGGAGGAGTCAGGCTACTCATGTAGGAGTCAGGTTGTTCAGGGAGGAGTCAGGTTACTTAGGGAGGTGTCAGTTTACTCAGTGAGGAGTCAGGTTACTCAGGGGGAGTCAGGTTACTCAGGGGGGAGTCAAGTTACTCAGGGAGGAGGCAGGTTACTCAGGGAGGAGTTGGGTTACTCATGTAGGAGTCAGGTTACTCAGAGAGGAGTCAGGTTACTCAGGGGGTTTCAGGTTACTCTGGGTCAGGTTACTCTGGGTCAGGTTACTCAGAGAGGAGTCAAGTTACTCAGGGTGGTGTCAGGTTACTCAGGGAGGAGTCGGGTTACTCATGTAGGAGTCAGGTTACTCATGTAGGAGTCAGTTTACTCAGAGAGGAGTCAGGTTACTCAGGTAGGTGTCAGGTTACTCAGGGAGGAGTCAGGTTACTCAGGGAGGAGTCAGGTTACTGAGGGAGGAGTCAGGTTACTGAGGGAGGAGTCAGGTTACTCAGGGAGGAGTCAGGTTACTCAGGGAGGAGTCAGGTTACTCAGAGGAGTCAGGTTACTCAGGGAGGAGTCAGGTTACTCAGGGAGGTATCAGTTTACTCAGGGAGGAGTCAGGTTACTCAGGGAGGAGTCAGGTTACTCAGGGAGGAGTCAGGTTACTCAGGGAGTTGTCGGTTAGGCAGCTGTTATCCTATGAAAACATTTAGTGTAGCATAATCAAAGTTGGAAATTTTCTTCTTAACCATCCACGACAGTAAAATTGTCTATTAGTAATCATTCTGTAGTTTGTCTCAATGAAGTTTTTTCCAAGTCTAAAAAATCTTGTCAACAACATTAGTGGTGAAGTCAATTTGGATGGGGAAACTTGATCCTGAACTTGTTCTGTCTTGAATGTTCCCTGCAGCTGTTAGCTTTACCTTGACACGATGCCCCAGTTTCCCGGTACGTCACAGTGTTATAATACTGGCTTTTCCACACTTTCTGCAATGTGACTTTGGCTTGCTTTTAAAACTGTCTAAATCCAAATTCTTTCCAACACGTTCTTAAGATGTATATGGGGTACAAAAATGGTATGTTTTTAAATGTACAAACTACAGGTATGCATAATAATGCATAATGCAGTCATTCTCTAGCATGTAAGTAAATGGAGAAAAAGCGGAAAAAAAGACATTCACAAAATAAGAGTACACTATAATAATACTTTATTCTAGTATCTTCTATACAAAACTAAATAGTGGACACCAAACCTGACAAAGGTCGATGTAGGCATAAAATTTAAAATTACGTATAAAACATCATCTTTGAAATTCATCCTTAACAAACTACAGAATGATTTATAGACAATTTTATAATTTCAGCATGGATAAGAATAAGATAATTTCATTCTAGCAATAAAAGTTTGATTCATTTTCATTAAGTGTTTTGAACAATCATATAACAAATCAGGAGGTACAGGACAACTCTAACATAAGCCCTCCCAGCATGCACCAGTTTAAAAACCTCCACCTCTGGTCTGCCACAAAACCTTGGAATGTGTTTTTTTTATTCTTAATCTAAAAATTATGTCCTGCTTTTTTTTGCTAAATGTATGAATTGCACATGACAGCTTTAAAATATGTGGATAATTCAAATCCAAAATTGTATGTTATAACTGTCTGGATCCCTTACTTGCGGGTTTGTAATCAATTTTCAAGGCAAGTGCAGATTCTACTGAGACCCACATCATTCTCACATAAATAAACCAAAACACACCAGGTCCTGTATCTAAGGATTATCTGTATCTTGCGTGCAAGACTAATTATAAGTATGATTATCTACAGATTTGATGGAAGACTGAATAAGATTTATAAGTTAAACCTTGGCTGTGCAACCAGCAGAAAAAGCTCTACAGTTTTATGATTATCAGGCACTTGTCACTTGTCTGCCATGGACACCTAATGTAGCCTAACTATCAGGCACTTGTTCATGTCCGGCATGGGCAGAAGATTGACCCTTGAACCCTTTTTTCGTGAGACCCAAATATTTGCTTCCTGTCAAGACCACAGAACAGAACAGTACTGCAGTGGCTTATGGTTACCGTTAATACCCTACCATATATAAGACCTCTTCACTAGGCAGAGGCGCACGGCCCCTATAGTGGCAGTAGTAGTATCTATTTTACATGTGCTAGTTAAGACTCTCAGCTTGAAGAGTGAGTCGAGTCTATGCTACCCTTGTCAGGAGTTAGAGTACCTTATCCCTGCCATATGTATATGTGTACAGCCCCTATATGTGAACACCTGCACGTTGTTATATGTGAACACCTGCACGTTGTTATATGTGAACACCTGGGGTTGTTATATGTGAACACCTGGAGGTTGTTAGAACTCCTTACTTGGCAGAGGCGCACAGCCGCGGATCTCAGCTTGTTGTGGCCACTCGTCCTGCCTGTCCACATGGTGATGTACCTGGACAGGTGTGACAAAGGTTCAGGGTAAGGTAGTGAGGGTAATTCCTTAGCCTGTATGTGGTAGTAAGGGTGACACTGTGTGTAGGTAAAGGGGGAAGCCAGACCCTCTCCTTCTACCCCAAAGTTCGGAGAAGCATGACAAGATGTGAACCCACCTCCTTAGGAGCCGGCCTGTGGCTGCCCTTGTAGCCAGGTGAGTGAACCACCTGTCAGGTACAGTTACAGGTGAGTAACCACCTGACAGGTACAGTTACAGGTGAGTAACCACCTGTCAGGTACAGTTACAGGTGAGTGAACACCTGTCTGACAGGAACAGGTACAGGTGAGTAACCACCTGTCTGTCAGGTACAGTTACAGGTGAGTGAACACCTGTCTGACAGGTAAAGTTACAGGTGAGTACACACCTGTCTGACAGGAACAGGTACAGGTGAGTGACCACCTGTCTGTCAGGTACAGTTACAGGTGAGTTAACACCTGTCTGTCAGGTACAGTTACAGGTGAGTTAACCACCTGTCAGGTACAGTTACAGGTGAGTGACCACCTGTCTGTCAGGTACAGTTACAGGTGAGTGAACCACCTGTCTGACAGGTACAGGTGAGTTAACACCTGTCTGACAGTTACAGGTGAGTAACCACCTGTCTGACAGGTACAGGTACAGGTGAGCTTACCTCCTCCTTAGGAGCCGGCCCATGGATGCCCTTGTAGCCCAGAAATGCCCAGCTGTCAGGTACAGTTACAGGTGAGTAACCACCTGTCAGGTACAGTTACAGGTGAGTAACCACCTGTCTGACAGGTACAGGTACAGGTGAGTGAACACCTGTCTGACAGGTACAGGTACAGGTGAGTGAACACCTGTCTGACAGGTACAGTTACAGGTGAGCTTACCTCCTCCTTAGGAGCCGGCCCATGGCTGCCCTTGTAGCCCAGGAAGGCCCAGCTGTCCCGGAACTTCAGACCAGCGATGTGCTGACTGCCCAGCGCTGAGAGCAGCTCCCGCGACTCTTCAGTCAGCCTGGAACAACAGGAACAACAGTGTTGGTACTTCAATATCACAAACATGATTGAAAATACTACCTCATACATGTCCTTAAAGTATATTGGGACCAGGGCATAAGTTAAACCAATGTTTCGTATGTATTGCATACCCAACAACCCCGTGGCATAACACAAGAAGATCTTACTGAACATGAAGGCTTGCATGCTTGCTTACTTGTTTGTTTGTTTGTTTGTTTGTTTGTTTACTTACTTGTAGGCAGCGTCATCGTAGGAAGCCACCAGAACCAGCTGGCCTTCCTTTCTGTTCTGCAGAAACTTGATCAGCTCAGCGTCATCTGTGAATCACAGGAAGCAATGTTCTGCATTAATTTAAAAATAAGTTTACAAAATAATCAACAGTCACTAAGAGGAACTTTTCACTCACACACTCACACACACACACGCACACACACACACACAAACACACACACAAACGGTA
>NC_049983.1:29483795-29498104 GCF_000003815.2 Branchiostoma floridae
GTTATGTACACCATAGTCGAATCTTTTTTTAACACCTCCTTGGACTGACCTGCACAGAGAAAGGAAGAGGACAGAGTCACTATTCTACTACATCTGTCCAATTAAAGCTAAGGTCCAATTTGCAAACCGGGGCCCGGCTGAGATGTTTGCAGAACAAAAAATGATAGTATTAATCACAGAATATACACACTGTCATAAGTTATGATAACAACTAATATTATTACATTATGTGTGCTTCATTCTCGAATGCTACTCGGACATGTCCCAGTTTGGTAATGTGAGCTTAGAGCATCACTCGGGACAAAAGTTGAATTTTGGATGTATTTTTGTGCTCCTGACTTACCATCGATGACGACAATGTTCATGCCCCTGCCTGCTATAACTTACCATCGATGACGACAATGTTCATGCCCCTGCCTGCTATAACTTACCATCGATGACGACAATGTTCATGCCCCTGCCTGCTATGACTTACCATCGATGACGACAATGTTCATGCCCCTGCCTGCTATGACTTACCATCGATGACGACAATGTTCATGCCCCTGCCTGCTATGACTTACCATCGATGACAACAATGTTCATGCCCCTGCCTGCTATGACTTACCATCGATGACGACAATGTTCATGCCCCTGCCTGCGTTGTGTGTGTCGTCACTAACCAGACTGGCAGAACAGGGGAAATTAATAAAACATTAATCAATAAAACAATGTAATGAATAAATGAGTAAAGAACCCGGGGGGCCAGCAAAAACAACTCCCAGTGTGGAAACTTCCTTTGCAAGAGGAGTCAAGGAGACAGTATACAGTCGAGCCCCCCGTCCAACATTACAAAAAGACGGGGGGCGACACAGGTTAACTAACACAGCCACGTGTCTGTAACGTAACATCAAAGAAGTAACATTAGTCAGGTTTACTCTGTGAACAAGACAAACAGAGTCAGCTGAAAAGTTGGACGAATGTCGACTATGTAAATTTCATTCTTCTTTTACATCTATGATGTCATTTACCAAAACATATCACCTTTCATGCTAAAACTGATGCTGTAATCCCAAATTCCAAATGAAGAAACTCTGCAGTAGTGTTTTCCTTGTTTGTTTTGCTTACTCCTTCCCGTTGTTTGTTTGTTTGTTTTGCTTATTCCTTCCCGTTGTTTGTTTGTTTGTTTTACTTACTCCTTCCCGTTGTTTGTGTCTTTGTTTGTTTGTTTTACTTACTCCTTCCCGTTGTTTGTGTCTTTGTTTGTTTGTTTTACTTACTCCTTCCCGTTGTTTGTTTGTTTGTTTGTTTGTTTTACTTACTCCTTCCCGTCGAAGCAGATCCTGGGCCCGACCCTCTGCGCCTGCCCACTGCTGATGGCGAACGCAAACTGGTCCTTGCTACAGGGGGGCTGGATTCCGCATTTAGGGGGGTCTGTAGGGCACAAGTACAGACAAGTTACAGGGGGCTGGATTCCACATTTAGGGGGGTCTGTAGGGCACAAGTACAGGCAAGTTACAGGGGGGCTGGATTCCACATTTAGGGGGGTCTGTAGGGCACAAGTACAGGCAAGTTACAGGGGGGCTGGATTCTGCATTTAGGGGGGTCTGTGGGGCACAAGTACAGGCAAGTTACAGGGGGGATGGATTCTGCATTTAGGGGGGTCTGTAGGGCACAAGTACAGGCAAGTTACAGGGGGGATGGATTCTGCATTTAGGGGGGTCTGTAGGGCACAAGTACAGGCAAGTTACAGGGGGGATGGATTCTGCATTTAGGGGGGTCTGTGGGGCACAAGTACAGGCAAGTTACAGGGGGGCTGGATTCCGCATTTAGGGGGGTCTGTGGGGCACAAGTACAGACAAGTTACAGGGGGGATGGATTCCGCATTTAGGGGGGTCTGCAGGGGCAGAAGGACAGGCAAGTTACAGGGGGGATGGATTCCGCATTTAGGGGGGTCTGCAGGGGCAGAAGGACAGGCAAGTTACAGGGGGGCTTGATTCCGCATTTAGGGGGGTCTGCAGGGGCAGAAGGACTGGCAAGTTACAGGGGGGTCTTCACATGAAGGGGGGTATAGGAACACACAAGTTCAGACAACTTTACCCAGTGTTACAGGGGGGTGTATAACGTACCTGGAGGAATGTCTACTTGTGGCTTTAGCTGTTCCTTCTTCTCTGCATTATCCGCTATAACTGCAGATATAAAAGAAATAAACACAGGAAATTTGAACAGTGCAGCAGACAGTCTGAGCAGTGGTGACTTCTACATGGCTACGAGCCTTTCTTCTATCACATGTCTGAAGTTATCCATAGAAACTCAGATTCCAGCTCAGAAGAGGAGCAGGATGGGCACACATTTTTCCTGTTCATCTAAATTTTAAATCAGATACACCAGTGCCCTAAATATTCCCAAACAAGAATTTGGAGCCCTGTAATAGAAAATAGCCAAAACTTATCCACTGTGCTGAGTTAAAACCTTAAAAGAGCTAAAACAGAACATCTTTTATTTATGATCTCACCTGGCTGAGGCTCTTCCTCTGTGTTCTCTGTCTCCACTTCCCGCACCTCGTGTCGTGTGTCCAGCTGCAGACTGTCCATGTAAAACTTTGCTCCGTGATAAACTACTGTTCCCACCACTAACAGTAACAGCACAGCCCTCGCTATGTCTGGGGACACATAAACACATGTAAAACTGACTATTCTCTAACAGTAACACTAACAGTAACAGCACAGCCCTCGCTATGCCTGGGGACACATAAACACATGTAAAACTACTGTTCCCACCACTAACAGTAACAGTACAGCCCTCGCTATGCCTGGGGACACATAAACACATGTAAAACTGACTATTCTCTAACAGTAACACTAACAGTAACAGCACAGCCCTCGCTATGCCTGGGGACACATAAACACATGTAAAACTGACTATTCTCTAACAGTAACACTAACAGTAACAGCACAGCCCTCGCTATGCCTGGGGACACATAAACACATGTAAAACTACTGTTCCCACCACTAACAGTAACAGTACAGCCCTCGCTATGCCTGGGGACACATAAACACATGATAAACTACTGTTCCCACCACTAACAGTAACAGCACAGCTCTTACTATGCCTGGGGACAAATAAACACAAATAAAACTGACTATTCCCTAACAGTAACAGTAACAGCACAGCTCTTACTATGCCTGGGGACAAATAAACACAAATAAAACTGGCTATTCCCCAACAGTAACAGTAACAGTTACAGTACTTAACAGTAACAGTAACAGTAAGTTGAGTAACACTAACAGCACAGCCCTCACTATGCCTGGGGACACATAAAACACATGTATATAAAACTAGTACTATTCCCTAACAGTAACAGCAAAGCTGACTGACTAAACTGACTATTCCATTGCAGTAACACTAACAACAGTAACAGCACAGCTCTTACTATGCCTCACGGGGGACACATAAAACACATGTAAAACTGACTATTCTCTAACAGTGACAGTAACACTACTAGTAACAGTAACACTAACACTAACAGTTACAGTAACAGCACAGACCTCACTATGCAGGGGAAACATGGAACACATGCAAAACAGACCATTCCCTATTAAACAGTAACAGTAATGGTAAGGGTAACAGCATCACGGTAACAGTAACAGTAACAGTAATGGTAAGGGTAACAGCATCACAGTAACAGTAACAGTAAAGGTAAGGGTAACAGCATCACGGTAACAGTAACAGTAATGGTAAGGGTAACAGCATTTCGGTAACAGTAACAGTAATGGTAATGGTAACAGCATCACGGTAACAAGGGATGTTAAATACCTGCTCTACGCCTGCCCCACATGGTGGTCTTCAGCTACATCAGACTAACACTCCGCAACCTGAAAGTTACAGCAGAAATCTATAATAATAAATAATAATAATAATAATATCTGGTGTATTTTGCCAGCCAGTAGGTACCCAAATTGTCAGTAATGAGGCTGATTAATGTGGTCGAGGCGCCTCCTCGAGCACGGGACCCCCGTTTTACGTCCCTCCCGGAAGACGACTTTGTGGAAAGCTTCGTGAGGCTACAGCAATCCGGACGTCCTTGGTTGGGGGACTCTGTCCGGACCGCGCTGTCCGGACTGCTTATCTTCCGAGATCGAGGGATCGGGTGTACCAACACGCCACACGGCCGTAACGAACATGACACTTAAATTCAGGAAGACCAGCTACATTACCTTCACACTAAACCAGGAAAGAGCTACCCGCAATGCACAACATGATTTTTACAGGGGTAATGATTGGCCTGTTCCAACTGCCGAACAGTTTACAATATTGTTTGCAAAAGTAAGTAGTCTTGGGACTCTATTCTGCTGACTGTCCCTGCCATGGATGCAAACCTTATTTCATATTTCATTCCCGTCGTTCTTTTACTTAAACCCAGGCTTTTGCATAGCATACTTTTTTTGATGCTAGACAGGTTTTTTCGCCATCCCCCATCGATCCACATCCCACAAACAATTATAACTCTGTAATTTAGTGTAAACGTTGCAACAGACACAACCCATATATAGTCCGGCTCACGGCAGGGCCGACCACACGACCTCGCTCTGTAAGATGTTTCTATTTAAACAAACTGACCGACATAATTTTGGTGGGATGAGAACTCGGAAACCAGACAACTTCGGATCGCAGGCCTGAAGACTCAGAAGTTACCGGACAAGTCCGTGACAGGGGAGGTCCGGAGAGTCGTCATCAGCTTGGCAAACACGCCGTAGTTTTCTCTGTAGGTTTACCCATGCTACTGTGCGGCTTGTTGCAGGGAGTTAACCTACCTTACATGGCGTAGTTGGAGTAAAACTCACCTGTTTTACCTGTTTTCAGCGAGTTTTAGCGAGTTTGATCAGAGTTCGGCACTACCAGCCGCCATGTTTCACACCTGTAGGGGCTGTCCGCCGGGATTAAATATGTGCCTGAATAAAAAACAGAATTAGCAGATCAAATGAAAAATACTCTCACAATTGGTCAGAACAATTAATGTAGCAGGGATTTAAATCTATGCCAAAGTATACTTAAAGGAAGTTTTACAAAATCTATTAGTTAATATATATGATCAGGCATTCCCACTGTTCACGGTGGACAGCTTGGGAAGCTAACAGGTGTAATGCACAGTATTTCACCTTGGGGAACTTACTTGGTATTTGTTTGAACCTTTATTTATATATATAACGTTATATAAGTACAAGAAAAATATCAAATGTTTTTTCTATCATTATTGTAACAAAACCCTGCCAACCCTTGTCCTCTTTAAGTCGATCGCTGCCAAGAAACATAAAGTTTTCGATCTGAATAATGATATTCTAACAAATTAACCATAAGAATGTGTAGTGAACAGTAATTATATTTCTATGTTTATTTTATCAATTTAGTCGCACTTGTACTTCTGAATAATTACTATGTTATGTTGTCTGAGGCCTCAGTTTTACAATTAATGATTTAATTGCTAAATGTAATAAATGTAATTGAAGGATCACTTATGAGATCTTATATATCAAAGATAAGTTAAGAGGCCCTACAGGGGTGAGACATCTCATCATCCGGACATTGTCACTGTTCTGGTCGCCTTTTTCTTCTAAACAAGTATCAGAGCGGAATATTGTAGCGCTAGATGCACGCCGTGGGTGGGCCGCTAGGAGCGCTATTGTCGCGGCCAGGTAACTCTAATGTTGTATCAATGCACGAGGAGAAACATGATCCCCTCCCGGCCACGTGACCATGCCGCTGTGCCCTAGGTGACGGACGCCTTGTTGCCGGGTACTTCAGGTATCGGGTATAAACCATTCAACCATGGGCGCAGGTTCTTAAGGTGTCCGTGCAAGGTTCTTAAGGAATTCACGGGAGAGGAGAAGACTTGGGGACGGAGAGGAACCCTTGGTAAAGTTTCAATCACTCTTCGTCTCACAGTAAGTTTTACGGTAAATGTCGTAAACGTGTGGAATGTATTAACCGCAGTGATTCCACGTGACAGCGTGATGTGTGTCGTGTGTAGCCGTCTTGACTTCAGGGTAGAAATAACAAAATACAAAGTCTGCCCCACACCGAGCACCACTGCTGTCTGCGCTGGACAGACGCGGGGACGTGTGACACAGACATGACAGCGACACACGTGGTGAAAGGCGTCTATTCCGTATTGGGGGGTGGTTAAGCAATGAGCGACAACTTGCATTGAATTGACGTAATTATATATACCTAAGCTATGTACATAAACGTTATATCATGCTTACGTCTTAACGGGGTATGAATCGTAGAATTCAGCAAAAAGGGGAATAACTGGCCGGGGACTCAGTCCGTCCAACCCTCCGGATGCCAAACTCCAGTGGCAAATTATTCCCCCTATGGCCAGCTAGGTAGGTATAGCCCGAGCTAGGTAGGTATAGCCAGCTAGGTAGCTAGGTAGGTAGCTAGGTAGGTAGTTAGGTAGGTAGCTAGGTATAGCCGGCGTAGGTTGATAGAGAATGATGTTTACATGTGTCAGTCAGCTGAGTTTGTACTGCATTTCCGCCAGGAACCGCTGCCTGGCTACATTTATCCTACCATTTATGATGAGATTTATCATGACTTTTATCATAATTTTATACAGATCTTGTTATAAGCTGCCTCTCTTACCCTAGGATGGTCTTCATGAGGGTCCTGACAACGAATTCAGAATCAGTAACTTCCAGGCGCCGTGTATAAAGCGTCTGACTGGAGAGGGTTTTGTGTTCTGTTTAACCACAACAAATCACAAACGCATCAGTAACGTTTACTACTGCGGTCCGCATTCCGCAGGCTCCCTGCACGGGAGCTGGGCTGGGTGGGCTGCGTGGTTGTCGTTTACTACTGCGGTACGCATTCCGCAGGCACCCTGCACGGGAGCTGGGCTGGGTGGGCTGCGTGGTTGTCGTTTGTTTCTTTGTTTGTTTGTTTGTTTGTTTGTTTGTTATGTGCGTGATCCCGGGATCCTCCAGGAATATTTAGAACTCGGGCAGGTTCCGAGCCCGGCAGCTGACAGCCGACCCTTCCGGGGGGTCCGAGGGAAACAGTATCCGTCCGGGCACAATGCCGCGCGCTGAATGGACGTTAGAGTAAACACACCTGGCCAAGTACTCTCCAAGCAGAGGTTTGGCTGAATGGTTGTCAGGAGTACTCTCCAAGCAGAGGTTTGGCTGAATTGGAGTTAGAGTAAACACACCTGAGAAGTACTCTCCAAGCAGAAGTTTGGCGCCGACTGTTTTCCTGGGCGTCTCTGTCGGGCTTTCTATTTTGTACCGTTTTCTTGGCAGGTGGACATAAAGAACACCGTGCAGAAATAGAACGCCCGACACAAACGTCTAGAATAACACTTTAAAAAGACCCAGCCGGAGTCAAAACTGCTACTGCCCCTACATACTGTAGTTTACACGTGAAGCGCTGTTCTCAGCCAAGTGAGTAGATTTGCCGCCGGTTGTTGCACGAAAGCCTGCCCGGGATTCCGCCCGGAATGAGTTTGCGTCATAACGTTAACGTTACAAGCAATTTTGGTGTTTTATCGGCGGCAGGCCACGTGAATGATTTCTTTTTCAACGTTGTACGATAATATGTTTCTCCACATATGTAGGTTTATGAACTGATAAGATAGTTTTTTTTAAGTATAAAATTCTGACCTACCTTCCAAAAAATAAATCAAAATATCTTTAAGTTAAGTCTGAATACGTTAAGTTTTGTGGAATTCGCAATGTTGTACGTAACTGCCTCAAAAACGCCTGTAAAATGATTAGAAATGCATCCAAAATAGCCTTTCGCTGATAAAAGATGTTTTCAGTATTTGGTGCAAAATAGGCAAAATACAACCTTGATACTGTTGGTGGCACGGCGGCGGCACTGTTGGGGCACTGTGGGGGCGCTGTGGGGGCATCTTGCTACTTGCGTTTTTTCAACCCTTAAAAATCTCTTGCAACCGGCACCTCTACGTTCGCTTGCAGAACCCTCTAGGTTCCGTGAAGGTACATCTGCGTTACCGAAACCCACAATGCCGCAAGAGCACCCCAAGTGCAGTATTAAGGAGTGCACCTTTATGGGGAAGCCTGAGTCGGGGTGCCGGGTGAGCTTGGCTAGACAGGAGGGCCTTAGCGGAGCCGCGTGGCACTGCTACTAATATCACTATTAGCTGCAACTAGCTATAGCAAAAATTAGCGCCGTGCTTAATTCTCATCAGTCTGAAAAATTTACCATTTGGGCCGTAAAGTTAAATCGTAAAGTAAGAGTGAAATGTACATGTTGATAAAGTGAGCTTTAATCCAATTTTAATCATGTATTGAATCTAATTACGCTATGTCCTAACCTATCTGTATGTATGTATGTACGTTTGTATCCAGGCACCTAAAATATAGGTTAAGTGCCGTACATGTGAGTCTACTGGTTAAAATAATAAACGATCCTTCATTGCCTCCTAGACTCAGAACATGGACGCCGGACCGGACAAGCAGCAGAAGAAGTCTGCCGGGTCGGACGGGAAGAAGCTCTCCTCCCATGAGACGAAAGGCGAGGCCAAAGACGTGACCTCGACCCTGTCCAAGACGAGCATGTCGTCCTCCTCCGCGGGCACCAATGGGAGCGGGGCGGAGACATGGGCGGCTGAGCGCCCGAGCACCGACCGAGTGCCCCTCGAGGTGCAGCTGCAGAAGATCATCCTGTCGGGCGAGTCGCCTGTGCGGACGGGGCGGGCAGACCGCGGCGGCAGCAGGGCATGGAGACGGGGCAGGGAGGCAGGCGGGTCCCCCCGGGCAGGGGGACACCGCCGCGCCGCGGGCGGGACCGCAGCAGCACGACGCGCCGCCGGGGAAGGGCGAGCAGCCCGTCGAGCCTGCCGGGACGGACGGGCCCGCGCGAGAGCCGGCCGGGGACGGGAAGGACGTCACGTAAGTGTTGATCCCGTCAGACATGTACAGAAAAACAGCAGGTGGCCCGTATCCGGGTATGTAGTACAAGTAGTAAATACCAACCGATGTAAAGTTTCGATTCGAAAGTGCAAAGAGGTTTTATTGTAATACCAGCAGTACCTTGATAAAGTCTCATCGGGCAGTGCTAACAGTAACAGTTAGGAAATTTACACCAACTTTCCACAGCGCTCCTGGTCCACACCAACAGTACCTAACGTGTTATACCTCCCACAGACCAGTCCGGCGGGCCCCGGCCGGGCCCCTGACGGCGGAAGACGCCCGGCTGATGGCCCACACGAACCGACAGCTTGCTGCGGAGGTGAAGGCTCTGCGGGACGAGCTGGCGGCGGTGAAGCAGAGACACGACCAGCGCGCTAGGCAAGGTAAGGCACGACCAGCGCGCTAGGCAAGGTGAGTAAGGCACGACCAACGCGCTAGGCAAGGTAAGACACGACCAGCGCGCTAGACAAGGTGAGTAAGGCACGACCAACGCGCTAGGCAAGGTGAGTAAGGCACGACCAGCGCGCTAGGCAAGGTTAGTAAGGCACGACCAGCGCGCTAGGCAAGGTTAGTAAGGCACGACCAACGCGCTAGGCAAGGTAAGGCACGACCAGCGCGCTAGGCAAGGTAAGGCACGACCAGCGCGCTAGGCAAGGTGAGTAAGGCACGACCAGCGCGCTAGGCAAGGTTAGTAAGGCACGACCAGCGCGCTAGGCAAGGTGAGTAAGGCACGACCAGCGCGCTAGGCAAGGTGAGTAAGACACGACCAGCGCGCTAGGCAAGGTTAGTAAGGCACGACCAACGCGCTAGGCAAGGTGAGTAAGGCACGACCAGCGCGCTAGGCAAGGTGAGTAAGGCACGACCAACGCGCTAGGCAAGGTTAGTAAGGCACGACCAGCGCGCTAGGCAAGGTGAGTAAGGCACGACCAGCGTGCTAGGCAAGGTAAGGCACGACCAGCGCGCGAATTTCGTTAGTGATCGAATCTGCTAGGTGCAGTTAGTGTCAGGATTAGGGCACCTTCAGGAGTGTTTGGTGATAAGCAAAGGTTTCATAACAGCTCCCCGTCCTTCCTCCAGCGACACAGACGATGGGCGAGCTGCAGCAGGAGCTGAGGCGGACCCAGGCCGAGCTCGACAGGTACCGATGCCGGCAGGACTCCGAGCTCATCCGGGCAGGCTTACCGGGCAGGCCGCCCGCCCCGGACGGGCCACCTTCGCAGGGCCGCCCGCCCGCACAGCGGAGGAGGTCCCCGGCGCAGGACAGTCGGGTTGGCACACCTTATCATTTCCTTTTACTTTCTACTCCTATTTAAGGACTGTTCTATTATGAAACTATTCAATGCTTATTATTCCTGTTGTCCGGCCGCGCGCGGGTAGCGTGTTTGTGTTCTGTAAAACTGTTCTGTTGTCAGGGTAACGGGAGCACGCTATATCAAACCGTCATGTTGCCAGGGTAACTATATCAAACTATCATGTTGCCATGGCAACGTGCCTACGTCATATCAAACTGTCATGCTGCCATGGCAACGTGCGTACGTTATATCAAACTGGCATGCTGCCAGGGTAACGCGCGTACAATTTACAAAACTGTGTTAACTCGTCTGTGTTCCGTTGCCTAGGTAACGTACCTGCGGGTTCCTGACGAGTGTTTTCCCGCGCCGGCGTCCAAGAAGCCGATGTCTGCGCTGAACATCGATGACGTCATGAGGACGAATCAGGTAAGAAACCCCAAAAGGAGCTAGCTTTGTGAGAAGTCCGCCCGCATGCGCAGTTGTAAGACTTGTGAGAACTTATCTGGGCTTCTTCTCCTTGTCATTGTCTTCCAACCGAACGAACCAAAAGTAGCGTCTCTACAATTGTACAGAAAACGCAACAGTTTTTCTGATAAATAATTTTTTTTACCATTTCCCTAAACTGCGATACAAGGTGATTATAATCTTCTGACGCTTTGTGGAGAAAATGGTTTCAATTCTGACCGTTTCTCCTTCCCGTCATGCAGCGGGTTCTGGACGAGAACGAAGTTCTGCGGGACGAGGTGCAGCAGCTGCGGCGGGACAACAGCGCCCTCTTGCGGTTGGTCAAGTGGCTGGCGGCCGACAACCGGACATGCCTGGTAAGTACGTCCGGGTCAGGTCAGACAACCGGACATGCCTGGTAAGTACGTCCGGGTCAGGTCAGACAACCGGACATGCCTGGTAAGTACGTCCGGGTCAGGTCAGACAACCGGACATGCCTGGTAAGTACGGTTAGGTCCGGACATGCCTGGTAAGTACGGTTAGGTCCGGACATGCCTGGTAAGTACGGTTAGGTCCGGACATGCCTGGTAAGTGCGGTTAGGTCCGGACATGCCTGGTAAGTACAGCTTAGGTCCGGACATGCCTGGTAAGTACGGTTAGGTCCGGACATGCCTGGTAAGTACGGTTAGGTCCGGACATGCCTGGTAAGTACGGTTAGGTCCGGACATGCCTGGTAAGTACGGTTAGGTCCGGACATGCCTGGTAAGTACGGTTAGGTCCGGACATGCCTGGTAAGTACGGCTAGGACATTGGAATTTTCTTTTACATAACCAGTTTTTCTCACCTGCTGACGTTTCGATGTCTGTCAGACATCTTACTCAGAGCTTCTAACTGGAGTTCTGCTTCTCGCCGCTATATGTAGCCGATGTAGGTGGCGCTTTTGCGCCGAGAAGAACACTATCCCAAACGTGGCTCAGCTTGTACCCTAACCCCATAACGACTTGTGATTTTCAACGTTGGCCCAGTTCCCTTATGCCGGGAATGGGACTTTGCCGGGGCACGTGACTCTCCCTTCCACGACAAACTTCTGTTCTTGGCAAACTTCCTTTCCTAGCATAAGAGAAGTCACCAGCGTGAAATCACGAGCCAGCGCCCTCTCCCCCATAAAATAAAAGCCATTCCCGCTGGAAGTCTGCGACGGAGGCTACCACATACTAGTTATAACGCCCGCACCAGTGTCACCGATATGACGTCACTATGACGATTTTTCCGTTTCCTCCCCACAGAATCACATCCACACCAGCGTGACCGGCATGACGTCACTATGACGATATTTCCGTTTCCTCCCCACAGAATCACATCCACACCAGCGTGACCGGCATGACGTCACTATGACGATATTTCCGTTTCCTCCCCACAGAATCACATCCACACCAGCGTGACCGACAGACGGGACCTCACCAAGAAGCTGCACAAGGAGAAAACTGAGGTGAGTTTCATTCAGCCGCACGAACGAATCACATTATGCTTGGTAACCACTTGAGCAATTTTAAAAAATAACGTAACGAAACCAACTATTTGTTGCTGTAGAATGACGTATCAAACTCACTACATTGGGCGTAGTGAAGTCTGGAGATAGAGTAATAGATATTCAAATGTGTATTTACAGGTCTGCCTCAACAGACCTCAAATAACCTCAAACGGCTCAAGTATGTAGTGTACATGGGGCAACGACCTTGTCTGGATGCATTAGGAGTGAAAACAAAACCCGCAGCAACAAGTCCAGTAATTATCAGTTATTTAGACTCAGCTGGCCTCCGAACGAGGTTGTTGCCCCGCTATATACTAGAGCCGTTTGAGGTTGTTTGAGGTGTTTATACATTCCGTAGAAATTTGACTACATTCGAAACAAATTCGGACACGTACTTATCTAACCTACACAGATCAAAATCCAGCATGCACATGTTCATTGGCTAACAGCTTCCCTAGGTAGCTAACATCCGGGGTATCTAACATCCGGGCTCTGTTTTGTTCTCAGACCAAAAAGCTGCAGGGCATGCTCCAGCAGAGAGCGCATGCGTGGGTGAGAGAGAAGCAGAGAGAAGAAGGACTGGAGGAAGAGAGCAGGTGGAACAAAGTGAGAATGTAGTTCCGTACTTCCGGCGGTTTGCTCAGTCTTTAGTTCCGTACTTCCGGCGGTTTGCTCAGTCTTTAGTTCCGTACTTCCGGCGGTTTGCTCAGTCTTTAGTTCTATACTTCCGGCGGTTTGCTCAGTTTTTAGTTCTGTACTTCCGGCGGTTTGCTCAGTTTTTAGTTCTGTACTTCCGGCGGTTTGCTCAGCTTTTAGTTCTGTACTTCCGGCGGTTTGCTCAGCTTTTAGTTCTGTACTTCCGGCGGTTTGCTCAATTTTTTGTCCCGTACTTCCGGTGGTTCGCCCAGTTTTTAGTTCTGACTTCCGGCCGTTTGCTCAGTTGTTACAGTTTTGTATACTTCCGACCGTTTGCTGCGTTCAGCGTATCCCTCACAGCTCCGCCATGTTTTGTTCCCAGATCAGCCATATCTCCGTGCTGGGGGCGCGGCAGCGGGCCAACGCCAACCCCGAGCAGAAATTCTACACCAGGACGGTCCCCGTGTCGTCATGGGACGATCCCTTCTCACGAAACGATTACCTGGGGACGAGATGACCCTCATTCGACTACCTGGGCACGAGATGACCCCCTCCCGACCCGACTACCTGGGCACGAGATGACCCCCTCCCGACCCGACTACCTGTGCACGAGATGACCCCCTCCCGACCCGACTACCTGTGCACGAGATGACCACCTCCCGACCCGACTACCTGTGCACGAGATGACCACCTCCCGACCCGACTACCTGGGCACGAGATGAAAAATGGCCTTCCGTGCCACCCTTTCCTGTCCCTTCCTGCCCCCCCTCCCCCGTACATAACATCCTTCTGTAACTATGATGTGAGTTGTTGCAATAAACATGTCTAGACCATATTGAGTTGATATCATTTTTTCATGCTTCATGCTTAATATTGTAACCTGAGCTCTAAAAGGGAAATTCAATAATGATTTTCAAGATTCTGCCATGAGTCTTTAGGCAGTTAATAAACAACCAGCCGAGTTTGCTGGAAAGAGATCAATGCCGAAGGGGATTATTCTATTTGAAATCTGGATTTCACAACATCATATCTCATGTCGTGCTGACACAGCAGCCAGCCCCAAACGGGTCGGGATCGGTGATGTTCTGGCCCAATGTACAGTCATCACATAGTATAATAGACTAATACAAAACATCATGAGGTATCACATAGTTAAAGATTATTACAAAACATCATAAGCATGATGTAAAAACAGGCAAATTCAGGGTGTCAAAATCCAATCGTGAACTTTTATCGTCATAACTCAACTAACAAAGTATGTCAAGTATCAAAAAATCAAAAATTTCTATACGGCGGAAAAGTACGACGAGAGCCTAAGTCTCGAACCATTAAGAATTTATACATTGTACAAATTGCTAAACTTTCTTTCCAATGCTGAATCAACACAGGGACTTATCCTAAATTTTCGGTCAAACTCCGTCGACCTTGTTCACGGAACGACCCTCTCTATCTCCAGCAGTGACGTCAGGAACACGTCACTTTGCAGGAGGG
>NC_049983.1:29498208-29505753 GCF_000003815.2 Branchiostoma floridae
GACGTCACTGCTGGAGATAGAGAGGGTCATTGTGTGAACAAGTTCGACGGGATTTGACCGAAAATTTGGGTAAGTCCCTATATTGATTCGTGTGGGATCCCCCGGGAAAGAAAGTTTAGCAATTTCTATAATGTATTCTACCAACACAGATGAACTTTCATGCTAATTTATATATTACATTTATTCAAGTTCGACGCCCCAAGAAAAGAAAAGAAAATACTTTTTTTATCGAGAAAAGTCGGCCGTGGCTTCTGCCGCGCTGACTAACACCAGGGAAGAAACCCGAGACCTGCCCGCCAGATATAACAGTGGAACTGGCTGACTGGCAGGGGTTAAATGTTTATGGGCTCAGTGGAAATGTGTCTCCACATGACTGAGCATGACTGTGAAAGCTGAGAAACACTCATGACGCATCAGCCGTAAAGATTGAATCTTTTGACAAAGGTATGTGGTCGTGGAACTCTAGCTCCTGGTCCCGAACACCGTGACGAAACATTGCCGGCAAAAACTTCGGTGTGAGACAGCAGCGCGTGCTACGAATCGCTCGGCTCCGAATTGTCTGCTTGTTCTTTGTTGTAGGAAAGTAGGAAGTTTGTACACGCTGATGTGATGTGGAAGGCGTGTTTACGTGTTTACACGTGATCCTAGAGCCTTGTGCCAGTAAAGTTTACGTACATGTATGAGGACCTAGAGCCTTGAGCAGTCTGTAGAGTGGAGAGAGTGGCCATGTCTTCCCCTTTCAAGCACCGAACCGCGGCGGACTCCGCACAGGTAAGACATTGATAGAAAGCTCCTTGGTTAGTCCTGAGCCAGACCTTACAGCTTCTGAGTTCAGTACGTGCGTATCGGCGTCCTTTGATTACCGGCGACGTCGCTGTTACGGTTAGGCGCTAAATTATGGTCCGGTCAGCGTGCATGGCGAGTTTACTCTGGGGTTCCAGAAAAAGTGGGCTAGGCTAGTGGGTTACCTGATAAAGATGCCCATCTGCCCCTAAACGGCTTTCAGGGTTTAATCAGTCCGGAGTTTCATTTACAATTTCGGAGGGAGTCGGCCACCCCCAGGTCGAAGAAAGACGGTACACAAACTTAATCATTAAGGTGCTTCTTTCTGAAAAACTTATCGGTATCGTTTGTTTTTTATTTGGGGTAACGTCTGTGATGAAATTTTAATTTAGGACTAGAAAAATATATATTTAAAAACTTTTTTGATTGATTCTACATAGAAAAAATTATTTCCCCAGTATAGCAGCAGACATGGTATAGAAGCTAAGTTCTTCATGTTTTTGCAAAATAAAAATAGAAAAAGAAACAAGTAATAACTTTTTGAAATCTCTAATTATGCAAATTCATCCATAAGCGCATGAAAAACGCTGCTATTTTGGTCATCAGACATTTGGACAGAGCCGCTTGAAAGCGCGGTGTGAAGGCTAGCTGACTGCTGCCTACCCCTGTGTCAGGGATCCCAGCAGCAGTATAATCAAACAATGGATAGTCAGTCAGTCAGAAAATAACGCATCAACATTGCCGTGGACTAATTCAAAATATCTTCGCTGGACGTGTGCACACAAAGATAATGCAACCCACAGGCTTTTCAGAAAATTCAACAAATTTTTGCTCAACTATATAACAATCACCAAGCAATAAGGGAGCAAAAGTTAGGGAGACATAATTTATCCACGCATTTCCGGCTTATTGCAACTCCCTTCCGCCAACTCTGGTCAGATTTGAACTCCGACCCGGAACCTTATAATGTGACCATAACAGACTTACTCACACACAAATAAACACAAAGATTTAGGCCGGGACCACTAAAAATCACTTTGGGAACTTTTTTTTCACTTAAGTAATAATCTATAGTACGATATTATTACCCAAAATACAAAAATTCAAGGTTTTCCACATCCAAAAAAGTCTCTCCTCCCAGCTTCCACTTGTTACGTTTGGTTTGTCTCAAATTTCTGGAGATATGTGGGACTGTTTGTCTAATAATAGATCATTTACACATAGACACATTTAATCTGCATTAAGTTCATTGTAATCAACAATTGCTAATTAGTTTATACAGAAATATTGTACACTTATAGTCTGACTCAACTTTATTGTTGTGATACATACCTTCTAAAAATCTGTTTGGGACCGTCCATCCTCACTTTTTGGACAACAGGGGAAAAACGTTAATTTCGAGGCCACATATGATATAGACACACACATGCATATACACACACATTCACATGCATCTTGGCATGCACAGACACACACACACACACACCCACAAACACACCCAACCACACACACCCGCCCACACACCCACAAACACACACGCACACACACACACGCACACACACACACGCACACGCACACACACACATGCCTGTGGGGCTGGGTTCTGAGGTGCTGACTAAGATCTGACCCTTGACCTTTACGTCCCCAGCACCTCTCCAGACATCAGAAGTTCCGACGGAAACATGACGGCTCACCTGTCCCCTCACCTGTCCCCTCACCTGCAGCTGCAACACCTGGCGGCTCAGGTACAACACCTGATGTGACCATGGCACCCAGAGGTTTGTATTCCTGACCTACTTTCTAAAGTACATACAGAGGGACTTTTCTGTTCTGACATAGTTGATTAAGTACAGAGGGACTTGTGTATTTTAAAGTGCAGGTCCAACTTCTGAATTACCCACTATACTTTGGTGTCCTCAGGCCTGACAGTGCTGCAGTTTATGGAGGCGCGAGCGCTGGAGCTGAATAGTCTGCTACATTCGGCCCAGTAGCTGACCTGTAACCTTTAACCTATGCCCTCTGTGTGCAGGCCTGACAGTGCTGCAGTTTATGGAGGCGCGAGCCGTGGAGCTGTGAATAGTCTGCTACATTCGGCCCAGTAGCTGACCTGTAACCTTTAACCTATGCTCTCTGTGTGCAGGCCTGACAGTGCTGCAGTTTATGGAGGCGCGAGCCGTGGAGCTGTGAATAGTCTGCTACATTCGGCCCAGTAGCTGACCTGTAACCTTTAACCTATGCTCTCTGTGTGCAGGCCTGACAGTGCTGCAGTTTATGGAGGCGCGAGCGCTGGAGCTGAATAGTCTGCTACATTCGGCCCAGCGTCTCCACGGCCCGAGGCACGCCCTGCAGTCGCTCCCCCGACACATGCGCCGCCGAGCCGTCAGCCACAACCCCAAACGGCTGCCGCGGAGGCTACGGGAGGTCAGCGCTAGGAAGGTAAACCTTAACCTTTAACATTTAACCTATATACCCTTCAGCCACAACCCCAAATGGCTGCCGTGGAGGCTCCGGGAGGTCAGCGCAAGGAAGGTAACCTTTAATCTTTAACCTTTAACCTATACCCTTCAGCCACAACCCCAAACGGCTGCCTCGGAGGCTATGGGATGTCAGCACCAGGAAGGTAACCTCTAACCTTTAACCTATACCCTTCAGCCACAAAAGTATGTGTCAAGCACATAGACTACCTATCTAGCTATGTGCTGCATTGTAAGGTGCCTGTATTGACTACCTATCTACCTATGTGTGTAAGAGGTCTGTAGTTACCTGCTTGAAAAAAAGCAGGTATTGTTTTTGGTAGGAGTGATTCCAGACAGATATCTTTAGAACCTCTGGATGGATTGCATTTACCTTTGCTATGGGGGTAAATGTTGTGAGCCATTAGCGCGCATTAAAGTTTGCATTAGAAAGGTGTAGTTTTGGATCTCACCGTTTGCCATAGGTAGATATAAAAGAACAATGATGGAATAATTTTGCCAAACGTCAAACCTTTGAAGATTAGCCGAAATGGCTAAAAGGTTTCTTAATAAATGAAATGAAATGAAACCATACCAACCCTACAACACACCATCCGCACATCAGGAAATATTTCATGCAGGTTTAAGTTTTCAGACTCCTTTTGGTGTTGGTTTTGCTGTCAAATGAAATATATCCGGGATGACTCAAATTACTGAGGGCTGTCCCAATGAAGAAACCTGTTTCTTGTTGTCATCATTATAATTGTTGTTTTTAGATGCTGCAGAGCTTGCAGCCCTGACAGGGGATGTTATTATTGTTTGTTGTTGTTATTGTTTGTAGTTGTTATGATTATTGTTTGTCGTTTTTAGATGCTGCTGAGCTTGCAGCCGGGACAGGAAATGGAGAAGTCTCGCCGGCCCCGGACGTTTTACCGGCGCCGAGCAGCGAACCGACGGGCAGATTTCAGCCGGCGCCAGGGTCATGTGACCTGGCTGGAGACGCACGTCTGGCACGCCAAGCGCTTCCACATGGTCAACAGGTGGGTTACCTGGCAGGTGGGTTACCTTACAGGTGGGTTATCTTACAGGTGGGTTACCTTACAGGTGTGCTATCTTACAGGTGGGTTACCTGGCAGGTGTGCTATCTTACAGGTGTGCTATCTTACAGGTGGGTTACCTGGCAGGTGTGCTATCTTACAGGTGGGTTACCTGGCAGGTGTGCTATCTTACAGGTGTGCTATCTTACAGGTGTGCTATCTTACAGGTGGGTTACCTAGCAGGTGGGTTACCTGAACAGGTGGCTTTAAAGCCAAACTATTCTACATGAAGAATGTGGAATTTACACAGAAGAAGAAGAAGGTGGGTTACCTTACAGGTGGGTTACCTTACAGGTGGGTTACCTTACAGGTGGGTTACCTTACAGGTGGGTTACCTTACAGGTGGGTTACCTTACAGGTGGGTTACCTTACAGGTGGGTTACCTTACAGGTGGGTTACCTTACAGGTGGGCTACCTTACAGGTGGGCTACCTTACAGGTGGGTTACCTTACAGGTGAGTTACCTGTACAGGTGGGTTACCTTACAGGTGAGTTACCTGTACAGGTGGGTTACCTTACAGGTGGGTTACCTTACAGGTGGGTTACCTTACAGGTGAGTTACCTTACAGGTGAGTTACCTGTACAGGTGGGTTA
Source organism: Branchiostoma floridae (assembly GCF_000003815.2). Taxonomy (NCBI): domain Eukaryota; kingdom Metazoa; phylum Chordata; class Leptocardii; order Amphioxiformes; family Branchiostomatidae; genus Branchiostoma; species Branchiostoma floridae. The sequence goes on from NC_049983.1 coordinate 29,503,135, forward strand.
CCTTACAGGTGGGTTACCTGTACAGGTGGGTTACCTTACAGGTGGGTTACCTTACAGGTGAGTTACCTTACAGGTGGGTTACCTGTAGCCTGCAGTGTGTAGTGTACATAGCTTACAAACTTAACTAATAACATGGACGTTTCGCTTGTGACTTTATTGATACATCAGTGAACAGTCCCAATGGTATCACACCTGTGTTCCAGGTGGGGGTACCGGCTTCCCGACCATCCAAGTGACAAGAGTTTACGGGCAGCCTACAGAGCCATGGTGCACCACTGCCTTATACAGGTGTGTATACAGGTGTCAGGTGTGTATACAGGTGTCAGGTGTTTATACAGGTGTCAGGTGTGTATACAGGTGTGTACATGTATATTGGTCCACCACCGTCTTATACAGGTGTGTACATGTATATAGGGCCATGGTCCACCACTGTCTTATACAGGTGTGTACATGTATATAGGGCCATGGTGCACCACTGCCTTATACAGGTGTGTACATGTATATAGGGCCATGGTCCACCACTGTCTTATACAGGTGTGTACATGTATATAGGGCCATGGTCCACCACTGTCTTATACAGGTGTGTACATGTATATTGGGCCATGGTCCACCACTGCCTTATACAGGTGTGTACATGTATATTGGTCCACCACTGCCTTATACAGGTGTGTACATGTATATAGGGCCATGGTCCACCACTGCCTTATACAGGTGTGTACATGTATATAGGGCCATGGTCCACCACTGCCTTATACAGGTGTGTACATGTATATTGGTCCACCACCGTCTTATACAGGTGTGTACATGTATATAGGGCCATGGTCCACCACTGTCTTATACAGGTGTGTACATGTATATAGGGCCATTACCATGGTGCACCACTGCCTTATACAGGTGAGTATACAAAGTATTACAAATTTTACCCCTATTTCAAGAATGGACTCTTCCAGAATATACATTTGATTAGAGAAAACAAAACAGCTTTTTAAGAACTGTTCAAAAGTTGCCAAACATGTCAATGAGGGCTTGTGTATGTATGCCCAAGGCAGCAACATCCAAAATTCAGCGCAAGTGTCTCAACAGTGATACAGGATATATTCATATTTTGTCTTTTTTTTAGGACATCTCATATTACGGGTGTATTGAGCTGACTGGTCCCCAAGACAACGTCCTGAGATTGTTAGCACACTTCACTCACAAGGACACAGGTAAGGTCGCAGATGTCATCCAGAAAGAACTTCTTACTCATAGATGTGACCTACACGTACACATGTACAACGTAGCCTGGGGAAGACCATTCAATATAACTACAGGCTCAACCTCTTCACTGGCTGGCAACAGAAAAAAGCACAAAGTTTGATCCAGTAGTTGCAATGGAGGATGGTACCGGCCATACAAGGCCGTTTATAGGGGATCACAATTAAGCATTGAAGTGTGTTTCTGCAGGGGATTTCTGCTCTGTGAGCTCCTCAGAGGGAAGTGTGGAAGGTTCAGCGACGCTGTACCGCTGCGACTGCTGCCCGCATCAGGTCCTGGGACCCGTTACCTATATGGTCAGGTCTCAGAAGGGTGAGTACTACCAGCTAGCATATTTCCTGTTACTGACATGTCTGGTTACTGACTAGCACAGTGAATTGGACATCTGTACTGACTTAAGCTCATGTCTGGTTGCAGGACAGGGGGAGGATCCTTCTGCTGTGTCTTCCTGCCAGCTGTGGCTGTGGACCCACCCAGCATGCACCATGGATATACTACAGGAGCTGCAGCAGGTGGGGAGGGGGTTACTGTAAGGGGGGGGGGGGTACTGTAGGGGGGTTCTGTAGGGGGTACTGGGGGTACTGTAAGGGGGTACTGGAGGAGGAACTGTGGGGGGTACTGTAAGGGGGCTACCGAAGGGGGGTCAGGGCAGTAGGGTATGGAAGGTAGGGTGGAGGTAGAGCAGGACTCATCCAGGATATCCTACAAGAGCGTTGGCTGATTGGGTAAGGGTAGAAGGGTGCTACAGATGTCTCACACCAGTGTTTTTGTTTACACAGATATCTCACACCGGTGTTCGTGTGCAGTCCATTGGCGATGAGTTGGCGAGGTTTTGGCTGACCGGACAACTGGCAGCAGCTACGCTGGAGGCTGCCCTCGATCTCCCCCCCTTACACAATGGTAATAATCTCCCACCCTTACACAATGGTAATAATCTCCCACCCTTACACAATGGTAATAATCCCCCCCCCCCTTACACAATGGTAATAATCTCCCCCCCTTACACAATGGTAATAATCCCCCCCCTTACACACTGGTAATAATCTCCCACCCTTACACAATGGTAATAATCTCCCACCCCCCTTACACAATGGTAATAATCTCCCCCCTTACACAATGGTAATAATCTCCCCCACTTACACAATGGTAATAATCTCCCCCCCTTACACAATGGTAATAATCCCCCCCCCCTCCTACATAATAGTAATAACCCCCCCCCCTATAAAAGGGTTATGACCTTCCCCACCTAACCAATGTATAATTGTCCACCCCTCTTACAACAAGGTGATAAATGTCCACGCCTCACAACGATGTTTGTATAGTACCACCTCCGCACCATTTGACGTATGTTTGTGAATGTAC
>NC_049983.1:29507995-29518909 GCF_000003815.2 Branchiostoma floridae
TAATCAGGGACTGTTGATGTGCAAATCATCCGTAAACAATTGTGACTGTGTTTGGGTCATTCCCAGAATCTGGAGGAAGCAGGTGTTCAATTATCGACAGACACTAGTAGGTACACGACACTGCACAAATTGGATGCCCCTGTTTTCAGGTGTCGGGAGGAGAGAGATGCTGTCGGTGTTACTGGGGACAACAGACGTGTTGCCGGGGGCAACAGCCATGTTGCCGGGGACAACGGACGTGTTCCCATCCTGCTGGTGCATCAGCAGGGGCGCACAGCCGACCGTGCGGCTGCCTCAGCTTTAGGGACCGGTTGGGACGTGATCATGCCGGCAGGATGGGCCATGGTCTTCTGGCTGGGCTTCATATACAGGGGGGCGCGTGCAGGGGGGCTGAGGTGGGTACAGGGGGGCGCGTGCAGGGGGGCTGAGGTGGGTACAGGGGGGCGCGTGCAGGGGGGCTCAGGTGGGTACAGGGAGGTCATGTACAGGGGGTCATGTACAGGGGGGCCCGCGCAGGGGGGCTCAGGTGGGTACAGGGGGGTTATGTACAGGGGGGTCATGTATAGGGGATCATTTACAGGGGGGTCATGTACATGGGGCCCGTGCAGGGGGGCTCAGGTACGTACATGGGGGTCGTTTATGGGGGAGGGGCAGGTATTTAAAGAGTGGGGTCATAGTCTTAGGGGAGCTGTATTTTAGGGGAGCTGTGTATTCATAGGGGCCTGTATTTTAGGGGAGCTTTGTTCCTTGATCCCCCTCCAGCTCGTTGTTGATAATCTAGCTAGTGAAAGTTGTTAGTCCAGCTGGTAAAATTTTTTGTTATTTCGGTGAGATAAAAGTTGTTTCTCCATTCCCCAGGGAAATGCGGCGGCTGCACCTGGAGACCGGTCAGCTATTTTTCCCTGACGACTTCCCGGATACTGGGGCGTACCGAACCCTGCAGCAGGAACAGGCGGCAAAGCTGAGGGAGCAACACGACAGGTTAGACTGGCTCACACAGACCACAGGCACACACATACGGACGCACCCAACGGCCGACACGCCAACATTTCCCCGTCCGACACGCCAACATTTCCCCGTCCGACACGCCAACATTTCCCCGTCCGACACGCCAACATTTCCCCGTCCGACACGCCAACATTTCCCCGTCCGACACGCCAACATTTCCCCGTCCGACACGCCAACATTTCCCTGTCTGCACTGTAAGAGTGAGATGATGGAACAGGCAATGTTTGTTAGATATAGAAGTGTCAGCTAAATATGGCAACATCTGCTAAATATGGCAACGTCTGCTAAATATGGCAACATCTGCTAAATATGGCAACGTCTGCTAAATATGGCATCTGCTAAATATGGCAATGTCTGCGAAATATGGCAACGTGCATATGATGATGGGGCAAACACGGTTTGTACTTAATAAACTCTGGTGCATCCCCCGAGGAGAGCCATAAGTGATGAGGTCAAAAGTCGATGAGTAGCTCATAACCAGTCAATACATCAGTATTATGGCTGCAGGTGGGGCTTGGGACATGTCAGTGACGTATATGGCCAGAACAGGAGTATGTGTTATGCAGCACCACTCTCCAGCAGAGATGTTGCTATGTGTCACAACACCAGCAGTGCTGTCCACATACATGGCTCTTACCTGTACAGCCATACAGGTTTTGTCATGATGTAGTCAACAGCATTAATTTGGACATAGATGTTACAAAATGGATGTATAATAGCCTATGGTTAACCATATGTTGCCCTGATCTCGCCCCATTGTAGGTACCCACCAGGGAAGAGGCCCAACTTCGCCAGACTGGGGACGGCTGCCCCCTTTCACTGCCCTTGGGAACGGCTGGTGGCAGGCTGGGCACAGCTGGCAGGCACTGAATCCCCGGGACAGCCTCAGGGAGCACAGCTGGCAGGCACTGAAACCTCAGGACAGCTTCAGGGAGCACAGCTGGCAGGCACTGAAACCTCAGGACAGCCCCAGGGCGCACAGCTGGCAGGCACTGAAACCTCAGGACAGCCCCAGGGCGCACAGCTGGCAGGCACTGAAACCTCAGGACAGCTTCAGGGAGCACAGCTGGCAGGCACTGAAACCTCAGGACAGCCCCAGGGCGCACAGCTGGCAGGCACTGAAACCTCAGGACAGCTTCAGGGAGCACAGCTGGCAGGCACTGAAACCTCAGGACAGCCCCGGGGCCTCTGTGTTGCCAGGGACAGCAGGATACGGAAGCAGCTGTCCCAGCTGTGTCGTCATGGTGACCGTAGTCATGCCGACCATCCCGAGCTGGTACCTGTTCTCACCTACCTGGTGGCGGTGCGCCTGAGGATGGTCTCCCGGGGAACGCCTGTTGCCATGGCGATGATCTGTGCGCCCACGGCAGATGATGTGTCCGGGGGCGTGGCCGGGGGCGCGGCATGTGACCCAGTAGAACCTGCCCACCCGGAGGGGAGGACCAGCGATGACTGCGATGTGGTCAGACACTGTTCCCGGCTAACGCTGGGTTACGTTTCGGCCGGAGCCAACAGCCTGTCGCTAGGGCGGGGCGTCGGGGTCGGGCTGTGCGCGTTGCAAGGGCTGCTGGGAGTGCTGCAGTTACAGGGGCAGGGGCAGCCGCCCGTGGTGTTGGTGCGAAACCCGAACTCTGCACAGTACCGCTTCGCACACCTGACTATCCTGTAGTACAGCCCAACCCACAGTACCGCTTCGCACACCTGACTATCCTGTAGTACAGCCCAACCCACAGTACCACTTCGCACACCTGACTATCCTGTAGTACAGCCCAACCCACAGTACCGCTTCGCACACCTGACTATCCTGTAGTACAGCCCAACCCACAGTACCGCTTCGCACACCTGACTATCCTGTAGTACAGCCCAACCCACAGTACCGCTTCGCACACCTGACTATCCTGTAATACAGCCCAACCCACAGTACCGCTTCGCACACCTGACTATCCTGTAGTACAGCCCAACCCACAGTACCGCTTCGCACACCTGACTATCCTGTAGTACAGCCCAACCCACAGTACCGCTTCGCACACCTGACTATCCTGTAGTACAGCCCAACCCACAGTACCACTTCGCACACCTGACTATCCTGTAGTACAGCCCAACCTACAGTACCGCTTCGCACACCTGACTATCCTGTAGTACAGCCCAACCCACAGTACCGGTTCGCACACCTGACTATCCTGTAGTACAGCCCAACCCACAGTACCGCTTCGCACACCTTACTATCCTGTAGTACAGCCCAACCCACAGTGCCGCTTTGCACACCTGACTATCCTGTAGTACAGCCCAACACACAGTAACACTTCGCACACCTGACTATTCTGTAGTACAGCCCAACCCACAGTACCGCTTCGCACACCTGACTATTCTGTATATATACAGCCCAACCTACAGTGCCGCTTCGCACACCTGACTATCCTGTAGTACAGCCCAACCCACAGTACCACTTTGCACACCTGACTATCCTGTAGTACAGCCCAACCCACAGTACCAGTTCAGCAAAACAAGAAATCTAAGCAGCATGCTGCCCTACCAACTTTCCTTCTGTGCAACGCCCGTTCCCTGGTCCCCAAAGTCGACGAGCTGGCTGTTGTAGCGAACCAGACTGGGGCAGCAATTCTGGCCATCACAGAGACATGGTTACGCGAGGACATACCGGACAGCATTGTGGACCTAAGTGAGTACACTCTGCACAGAAGAGATCGTAGGAACGGCGTCGGTGGCGGTGTATGTGCTTATGTCAACTCATCGATACCTCACAGTAGACTCGTTGATTTAGAAGACGACTCTGTTGAATGTCTCTGGTTACGCTTACGACCTCACCGTCTACCCAGGGGCGTAAACAGTATAGTAGCCGGTGTAGTCTATAATCCACCCCCGGGTTCGCTCAGACACAAAGCAGATAAGGATGTGATCGCGTACCTCAACGCATCAATCCAGTCAGCGGAGACGAAGTACCCCATGTCCGGAGTTGTACTACTTGGTGACACCAACCAGCTCAAGTATAAGCCATTGTGTATGCGGACTGGGCTGAAACAGGTTGTCTCGCGTCCAACCCGAGGTGAAAATCAGCTGGACTCGATTTTCACCAATCTGTCTAATCACTACAGTAGTAAACCTTTACATCTCCCTCCATTGGGAAGTTCTGATCACCAGGTACTAGTGTTACCGGGCACGCCATGGGTAAAGGAGCCTGTCTTCGTGCACCGCCGGAGAAAATGTACTCCCGAAACAGTACGTTCGCTTGGTCTGGCACTGAACCTCGCTGATTTCTCCCCAGTGGAAAACACTCCGCATGCAGAACAGAAAGTACACCAGTTCTATTCAATTCTGCGCCCACTACTCGACAGCTTGTTACCCTTTAAGAGGGGGAAAGTCACCTCCAGGGACAAGGAGTGGATTACCCCCCGTATTAAAGGACTGATAAGAGAGAGGCAGAAAGCCTTTATGTCAGGAGACACTACCAACTACCAACGTCTACGTAACAAGATACAACACTACATGAAGACAGCTAAAAGATCTTTCTACGAGAAAGAAGTAGACCATCTAAAACACGGTGACACACGCAAGTGGTTCAGTCTTGTGAAGTCCTTGATGGGAGCTCCGAAGAAGAGAGAAGGCAGTTTGCCTACCCCTGGAATAGACTGTGATTCACTGAGTGAACACTTCTCGTCCGTTTGGTCGAATGTTACCCGTGACATACCGAGCACTGCAGACGTCTCGGACCAGCTTTCCACTGGATCATTGCCAGAGCTCAGTATAGGACAGGTTAAACTCCAACTCAGAAAGCTCAACCCACGCAAAGCTACCGGAGACGACCACATTCCGACATGGATTCTGACTACTTTCCACGAGGAACTTGCTCCTGTGCTATGTAACATCTACAACTCCTGTCTGCAACAGGGCATATTCCCTGAACAATGGAAGTCGGAGTTGGTCGTTCCAGTACCGAAGACATCTAAACCCAAGGGGCCTGAAGAATACAGAAGGATCTCCCTTACCAGCTGTCTGGGTAAAGTACTGGAATCGTTTGTCCGTGTGCTGTTACAGAGAGACACTGACCACCTGATCCATGGCTCCCAACATGGCTTCAGGCCGGGGAGATCAACGGTGTCGGCCCTCAACCACATTACGCAAACCTGGCACGACGCGCTCAACAGTAAGCCGAAAATGGATGTACATGGGTCATTCATCGACTTTACCCGGGCGTTTGATACAATTGACCACGGCAGTCTTCTGCATAGCTTGGCAAAGATGGGGGTGAGACGGGACCTGTGGTGTTGCTTGCGCAGTTACCTGAGTGACCGTGTACAGCGTGTCAGGTGGGGTTCGTGTATCTCCTCGCCACGCCCAGTACTCGCCGGAACCCCTCAGGGTGGGATCATCTCGCCATCTCTGTTTGTCCTGGTCATGAACAGTCTTGACAAAGGCATCCCGATCAGTGTAGCCCCAGTTAAGTACGCTGATGACTTGACAAACACAGAACTTCTCATGGGATCGCTACCAGGCCAAATGCAACTTGCCATCAATGAAGTTGACTCTTGGGCGAAGTCCTACAGTATGGCAGCTAATGTGAAAAAGACCAAAGACATGGTGGTCAGCTGTCGTAAGGAGGCAGTGAACCCCCCTCCACTTACTTTGAACGGGGAGAACGTAGAGCGTGTGCGGAGGTTCAAACTCCTTGGAGTGATAGTCAGCGACGACTTGTCCTGGGGCCCTCACATTGAGTACATGTTGTCGAAAGTCAGCCCCAGGATTCACTACCTGCGACTGTCCAAACGAGCCGGGCTACCAGCAGACGTACTTCTCCAGATCTACAAGACATTCATCCGCCCAGTACTGGAGTACGGCTCACCGGTGTGGGGAGGTCTACCCCGCGGTCTGGCTGAAGAGCTGGAGAAAGTCCAGAGGTCCTGTTGCAGGATCATCGGTATACCCTACGAACAGCTACCTACCTTGGAGTCCCGGAGACGGGATGCGACTGTACGTGAACTGAGAAGGGTGGTGGCTGACGCCACTCACCCTTGCCAGGAGTTCCTGCAGCCGGCTACAGAGTGTCAGTACCAGCTACGACGGGCTCCCCGTTTTAAGCTGCCACTAAGCCGGTCCAACAGACATTCGCAATCGTTTATCCCCAGGGCCCTTGCTCTGATGAATGACAATTAACGCACTATCACATCCGTATGACGTGTACTGAACTCATTGTTACAAATATTGTATAGTAAACGTCTGTAATTTGTGATTTTAAGCAAAATTATAAGTCAATGTAAAGTATGCCTTTAAAATTGTAATAACTTTTTAAACAATGTTTAATAACGAAGCTTGTAAACACCAACACAATTCAGGCTAAATTGTCTGCAAAGTGGTGATTTTAATAAAGTTCAAAGTTCAAAGTACCGCTTCGCACACCTGACTATCCTGTAGTACAGCCCATCCCACAGTACCGCTTCGCACACCTGACTATCCTGTAGTACAGCCCAACCCACAGTACCGCTTCGCACACCTGACTATCCTGAAGTACAGCCCAACCCACGGTACCGCTTCGCACACCTGACTATCCTGAAGTACAGCCCAACCCACAGTACCGCTTCGCACACCTGACTATCCTGTAGTACAGCCCAACCCACAGTACCACTTCGCACACCTGACTATCCTGTAGTACAGCCCAACCCGAACTCTGCACAGTACCGCTTCGCACACCTGACTATCCTGTAGTACAGCCCAACCCACAGTACCGCTTCGCACACCTGACTATCCTGTAGTACAGCCCAACCCACAGTACCGCTTCGCACACCTGACTATCCTGTAGTACAGCCCAACCCACAGTACCACTTCGCACACCTGACTATTCTGTAGTACAGCCCAACCCACAGTACCGCTTCGCACACCTGACTATTCTGTAGTACAGCCCAACCCACAGTACCGCTTCGCACACCTGACTATCCTGTAGTACAGCCCAACCCAAACTCTGCACAGTGCCGCTTCGCACACCTGACTATCCTGTAGTACAGCCCAACCCGACCTCTGCACAGAGTACCGCTTCGCACACCTGACTATTCTGTAGTACAGCCCAACCCACAGTACCGCTTCGCACACCTGACTATTCTGTAGTACAGCCCAACCCACAGTACCGCTTCGCACACCTGACTATCCTGTAGTACAGCCCAACCCACAGTACCACTTCGCACACTGACTATCCTGTAGTACAGGACTACCAAGTTAAAGTGAACTTTCACATGTAAGATCCAAATAATTTTAGTTGGTCAAATTGTTTCCTTTTTGTTGTTTCAAGTTTAAGCGTTACATGGAGTAATCAAACTTCTGTATCCTAGGTCTGGATCTCACAAAACGTGAAACACTCTATTAAAAAAAAATAAAAACTTTAAACTTATTGATTATCTGGAACCCCGTTTTGTTCTGCGCTACTGAATAAAGGAGAAACTGTACTATTATTGTTGTTGATCCTTTTTACTATTGTTGGTCTATGGTACGATATCTAGAGAAGTATTTATAAGGAAGGGGAACGATGAGAACCCAGTATGGATTCATTGCTGTTTTTTTTATTATATTTCAATCCATTCAATCCTCTTATTTAGGTTTGTGGGTCAGTTTTAGAAGGAAAATATATACATATATATATTGGGCCCCTGTGCCCAGGTATTACAACCTTTAGTTAGTTGGTCGACGTACGGTGTTTTACCGTACAACCTGAAATTTGTTAAAGAGGTGCATAGGACATATCCCTTAGGACCCTTTCAACACCTTTTGCATATATCACTTCAAAATGACCCGTGAGGATTTTGGCCATTTCTTACTACTAGTGTATCTGTTTGTCCTATGACCTTGTCTTACAACCAATGACCTGAAAGTTGTGAGAAGGTGTATAAGACATGTACCCACAGTACTTCCATTTCACTTCAGGCATACATTACTTGAAAGCTCTTGAATTTTTTATTTTTTTTAATTTTTAGACTAAAAATGTATAGTTTGGGCTCCTATGCCTTAAAACCAAACGACCTGAAATTTGGCATGAGGGTGCGTATAGTATGTGCCCAAAGGACTCCATCAGCGCTCATAGTGTACATAACTTAAATTGGTTTAATTTCGGATTTTTTTGCCACTTTTGACCATAAATGTACATTTTGGGTTCTTGTGTCATGCTGGAGCCAACTGGTCTGGAATTGGCATAGAATGGTCCATCCACCAAACCTACAGGTATGGCGTTATTGCTGTACATCATGTCTGTAAATAAACACCCGCAGGCGTTATTGCTGTACATCATGTCTGTAAATAAACACCCGCAGGCGTTATTGCTGTACATCATGTCTGTAAATAAACACCCGCAGGCGTTATTGCTGTACATCATGGCTGTAAATAAACACCCGCAGGCGTTATTGCTATACCACCCCGTGGAAAGCTGCGGCGTCTGAAAACCTGCCAGTAATTTATTGTCGAGCATTGATAGGTGACACCATTTAAACGAGGCGGATCATAATGCCAGCATTTGCGGAATAACAATTGTGCACAATCGAATTTTACGTCCTTCTAGACGCTCCGTTGATTACAGTCTTCCCCTTGGGAAGCTACCGGGAAGCAATAACGCCGCCGCCGCTAGACTGGTGTCAGTTTGGGCATGCCTAATGCACTCTGGGAGATAACAGCACGGACCCCGGGTATCAATAAAAGCACCCCCGTCAGATTAGTGTCAGTTTGGGCATGCCTAATACAAGACGCAGCAGCAGTGCAATCTGGTAAAAGTTCACAGCACCGAAAGCCTGTTATACCTGTATCCTTCAGTTATACCTGTATCCTTCAGTTATACCTGTATCCTTCAGTTATACCTGTATCCTGCAGTTATATCTATATCCTTCAGTTATATCTATATCCTTCAGTTATATCTATATCCTGCAGTTATACCTGTATCCTTCAGTTATATCTATATCCTGCAGTTATATCTATATCCTGCAGTTATATCTGTATCCTGCAGTTATACCTATATCCTGCAGTTATATCTATATCCTGCAGTTATATCTATATCCTGCAGTTATATCTATATCCTGCAGTTATACCTATATCCTGCAGTTATATCTATATCCTGCAGTTATATCTATATCCTGCAGTTATATCTATATCCTGCAGTTATATCTATATCCTGCAGTTATATCTATATCCTGCAGTTATATCTATATCCTGCAGTTAAACCTGTATCCTGCAGTTATACCGTCACGTTCCGGCGGCGGGAATTCTCCACACGTCCATGATGGAGGCATGGTGCATGATTGATGGCCCCACAGGACCTCCGTTCATCATCATCATCACAGTCCGTACAGCGGAGCCCATCACTGGGTGTAATGAGCGCCGCTACCTCCTGCTGTGACGTCACACCTCCTAGAGTGCGCCGCTCTCTTTGACGTCAAACCATCAGGAAAGGATCCGCGACGCGCGAGGAATAAAGATAAGGCTCCCATGGTGCAACGCGCGAGGAATAAAGATAAGGCTCTCATGGTGCAGCAGAGAATTCAACTCATCTCTCATCTGCGTTGCTTTTCCCTGAACATGTGTTTGATAATTCTGTCTGCATGTAAATATGTTCCTCTAGTATACTGTAAACGCATTTAAGTGCGCGGCGATTTAATTTTGCGTTAGCCGGAAAATGAACTTTGCGCGGTGGTTTTAATTTCGCGTTGGCACCATGCACTGTAGTCTCATTCTGTCATGGAAAAATGTTCGCGGTGGTTTTAAATTCGCAGTGAAGCGGCCACCGCGAAAGTTTCTGCATTTACAGTATTGAAATAATGGACATGCATGTTGAACGTATTACCTCCTTGACTGGCATTATGATCCACAGGCATTATGCTATAGATCATCCTGGCCTGCCTTACCATAGCACTAACCCCACAGCCTGCCCGGATACAGTATACATAACTGTCCCATTGAAATAATCCAGAATAGATTCTGTAAAAATATTCTAGGAGTACAAAGAAGTTCTAGTAACTCGGCGTGTAGAGCGGAGCTTGGTATATACCCAGTTGATCTAGATGTTTCAGTCCGTATAGTCAAATATTGGCTTCGACTCAGACAATTAAATATGTCTTCACATCCGTTACAAGTAGATGCACTTCAGTCACAACATTATTTACCAGAGAACAGCCGCAGGAAAAACTGGATACATCATGTAAAGGAAATACTTGATAACAGCGGCTATTCATACATCTGGAATACCGACATCATAGACAGCAGTTATTCATGTACATTGTTAAGGAGAAGGTTGAATGACATGTATACTCAAACTTTCTTTTACAAGTTATCTGTAGACGAAGGAAAACTTAGATTTTACAAAAACTTAAAAACAACATATGACATGGAAAACTACTTGTACCATAATAATTATGATTACCGCTCAGCAATATGTAAGTTACGAATTAGTTCGCACCCGTTAGAAATAGAGAAAGGAAGATACAAAAAGCTACCTGTTCAAGAAAGAATTTGTAAGCAGTGCACAATGAATGCAGTTGAAAATGAAACACATTTTATTTGTGAATGCCCCCAATTCGAAGCCGAAAGAAAAAGGCTATTTGATAGAGTGACCGAAATCACACCAACATTTTCATTGTTAAAAACGCCACAAAAGATTCTCTTCCTACTAACATCAAGGGATCAATCTATTATAGAACACATGGGGCATTTCATTTTCAAATGTCTTCAAGAAAGAAGTCAAACCCTGTAATAGTTACGTAGACTTAGTACCCCATTATGTATCGTATGTATATTCATCCACTTAATATGTGTATGCTAGAATTTAGTTTATCTACATGTATTCAGACCACATTTATTCATCTCATGTAATTAGTCATTCTTTTCTTGCAATTAGCCCAATGGGCATGAATTTGCAATAAACTTTATATA
>NC_049983.1:29521025-29529979 GCF_000003815.2 Branchiostoma floridae
TTCGTGAGGCATACAATACTGTTTCATCGAAGGAACATGATTGGATTGTCCACGTAAAAAATATCCTCAATTACCAAGGCTTTGGACACATATGGCTGAACCCGAGGTCATACCACATAGATACAATCACCACTCAGCTACGACAACGTTTACAAGATATATACGTGCAAAATTGGCATTCCTCTATTCGAAACAATTCCAAACTCTCCTCTCTTTCTACATTGAACACGCATTACAAGCAAGAAAACTACATTTCAACTATTAAGAGCCTTGACGTTCGTAGAGCAATCACACAACTCAGAATTGGCTGTCACAAATTGAATATAGAAACCGGGAGATTCCAAATAATCCCAATCGACCATAGGGTATGTCCATTCTGTCCAGAGCTAATTGAAGACGAATATCACTTTATGGTTGTATGTCCCAAATATTCTGATGTACGAAATTCTCTGTACACAAAACTGTCATCTTATACACAAGGATTTATCTCAATGGACCTTAAGTGCAAATTCAAATACATCATGACATGTGACAATCCCTGTATGACAGATATAGGAAAATATATCAAAGAAGGTCTAGGCATTAGAAATTCCCTCAATGATTGTAAAACCTCCAATGATAGTAAGTAACTTATCCCATACTACAACTTCTGTATTAGTTAGATAAGCGTTAAGTTATAGAACTGTAGTTATGTAGATGCCATACTTTGTACCCCGTACAACTGTTGTGCAATAAAGTTATTGTATCATGATAATAGATGACCCCTAGGCCCTGCAGATCATAATGCCTGTCCACAGCACCCAGGCAGCAAATCCCGAGCCTGCCCCGAGCGGCTTCCTGCAGCTAGTATCGATTTCTCTCATCCTTCTCACGGCTGCAGAGATGGATGTCAGGGCCGAGCTGTCGCCATGTAGTCGTTCTGGAGGCTGCGAACGGCCGATTACACCGATACAAGGTCCTGATGTGTATACTTCATCATTAGCACAGTTACTGGTCCTGCTGTATATACTTCATCATTAGCATAGTTACTGGGACCTACTGAACATACGTTACCGGGTCTTACTGCATGTAACACCGATACAAGGTCCTGCTGCATATACTTCGTCATTAGCACAGTTACTGGGACCTACTGAACATACGTTACCGGGTCTTACCGCATGTAACACCGATACAAGGTCCTGCTGTATATACTTCATTATCAGCACAGTTACTGGGACCTACTGAACATACGTTACCGGGTCTTACTGCATGTAACACCGATACAAGGTCCTGCTGTATATACTTCATTATCAGCACAGTTACTGGGACCTACTGAACATACGTTACCGGGTCTTACTGCATGTAACACCGATACAAGGTCCTGCTCTATATACTTCATCATTAGCATAGTTACTGGGACCTACTGAACATACGTTACCGGGTCTTACTGCATGTAACACCGATACAAGGTCCTGTTGTATATACTTCATTATTAGCATAGTTATTGGGACCTACTGTTTGTATGAAACGCCGTTATAGGGACCTACTGTATATACATCATCATTAGCACAGTTACTGGGACATGCTGAACGTACGTATGACCCAGTGTTCTAAGTAAGCCAGCCTGAAATTTCCCCTAAATCCTGTCGAAGGCATGACTATTCTAGGGGAATCCGATACATGCTCCCCGTGGAAAATTACTAAATGTAAACACTTGAAAAGCTATTTCTTTTATTTGTAAAAAGATGGGGTAGGTAGATTGGTAAGTTGTAAAGTTGTATGTGTGTAATATATTCAACGCTTTAAGACTATTTTTAACTGCAAAACATAGTACATTTCAGTTATTGAAGGCTGTTATTGTATGTTTTGTCTAAACGACGACGTAATGAACCATTCATTACCATCATAAGGTGGCCTACAGATACATTTATGGACTCCAGAGCTACAGTAAAGAAGTCTAGAGCTAAGGTGAACGACAGATACATTTATGGACTCCAGAGCTACAGTAAAGAAGTCTAGAACTAAGGTGAACGATAGTTACATTTATGGACACCGGAGCTACAGTAAAGAAGTCTAGAACTAACAGTTACATTTATAAAGACTAGCGCTAAGCTGGATTATGGATACAGTAGCGAACACTAGAGCTAAGCTGGACTACAGATATAATAGCGAACACTAGAGCTAAGCTGGACTACAGATATAATAGTGAACACTAGAGCTAAGCTGGACTACAGATATAATAGCGAACACTAGAGCTAAGCTGGACTACAGATATAATAGCGAACACTAGAGCTAAGCTGGACTACAGATATAATAGCGAACACTAGAGCTAAGCTGGACTACAGATATAATAGTGAACACTAGAGCTAAGCTGGACTACAGATATAATAGTGAACACTAGAGCTAAGCTGGACTACAGATACAGTAGTCATTTACACTTTTCTATCACAAAATCCTAAAAATGTCTTTTTTTACAGTTCTGAACACCAGAACGCTAGACTACAGATATGATAGTGAACACTAGTAATACACTGGACTACAGATATAATAGTGAACACTAGAGCTAAGCTGGACTACAGATACAGTAGTCATTTACACTTTTCTATCACAAAATCCTAAAAATGTCTTTTTTTTTACAGTTCTGAACACCAGAACGCTAGGCTACAGATATAATAGTGAACACTAGAGCTAAGCTGGACTACAGATACAGTAGTCATAAACACTTTTCTATCACAAAATCCTAAAAATGTTTTTTTTTACAGTTCTGAACACCAGAACGCTAGGCTACAGATATAATAGTGAACACTAGTAATACGCTGGACTACAGATATAATAGTAAACACTAGAGCTACATGTACGTTGGACTACAGATCCAGTAGTCATTAACAATTTTCGATCACGAAAATGTCTGCATTACAAATCATTGACGGAATGTCCCGTGCATGTGTTTCTTAAAGAGGTTAGATGCCGTGCAAAGTAGCTGGTGCGATACAGACACATTAATGAAGACTAGAGCTAAGCTGGGCTACATATGCAGTTAGGAACACCAGTCAAGAGGTAATCTGGACTACAGATATAGTAGTAAACACTAGAGCTAGGTTGGACTACATATATAGTTATGGATACTAAAGCTTACATGTAGCTGAACTACAGCTACAGTTCTGAACATTAGAGCTAAGCTGGACTACATATGCAGTTAACATATGTAGTCCAGATACATTACAGATACAGTTCTGAACACTAGAGCTAAGCTGGACTGCATATGCACCCTCAAACACCCGACTGGGGTCCATTTGGACCCCAGGCGCAAACTTTGAAGTGCCATTTGAACATTTTTGATCTGAAGAAAAATTCCTTACGTGACTTTGTCAGTTGATATCTGCTGTACCTTCTCCTAAGTTTTTACGAAGATTGGTACAATACTGAAATAGTACAATACTCCTGAACTACTTATTGTATGACCACCAAACTTTTAGAGATTGATAAAAATGTTAAACCAAATCCACAAAAAACTTTTGTGTCATCACCATATAATATGACGACATTATGACGTCATTTAGCTTATGAGGGCGGCCATCTTGGATTTTGACCAATGACGTTATGAAATTGACATAAATTATAAATTTTAAATCATGAATATTACATTAGATTTCATAGAATTTAATTTTTGTTAGAAAACAAGTGTACATTACCAAGAAAACCTTGTTTAATTCGAAATTGGTAAATTTTGGCAAAAATATGCCTGTCATAATTCCGTTGCCATGGCAACCCCCAAAAATGATAAACTTACTTTATTGACATTATTTTTTTTTGCTAAGAATATTCTGTAATAGATTACTAAGTTTCGTAGCTTTAGCTCAGGCCGTTCATGAGTTATACGCCATGAAAGTTGCTGAGGGCCTCAAAATTCCACTCTCTGGTCAGAATAGGTTTAGTGCAAAACTGGTCCTTCTGATCTTTTGCATGGATTATGATGATAAGCTGGAATTAGCAAAACCTTAACATCTCAAAATATTCCTCTTACATTGATGAAGCAATATATGCATAATGATCACCGATAGGAATTGGAATTAAGATTTTATGAACAAAACATTTTGGGGTCCGTTTGGACCCCACTTGGTCATTTTAGTCGCAAAAAAAAGTTCGGGGGCTTGAGGGTTAACATATGTATTCCAGATACATTACAGATACAGCTCTGAACACTAGAGTTAAGTTTGACTACAGATAGTAACGGATACTAAAGCCTAACTGAACTACAGATACAGTTCTGAACACTAGAGCTAAGTTGGACCATAGATACAGTTATGGGTACTAGCACAGATAGTATCATGACCTCAATGGTCGGTGCCAAATTGTAAATGTGTTAATTGGCAGAGAGACACGATGCCCAGCACCCTAGTCGATGGGTTGTCAGAGAGGTCTTATGTGGCCGATGCGTTTTTATTGTGGCTTTTGTCAGAGAGGTCCGATGTATTTTACTGTGCCTTTTTAACGGCGAGGTCCGACATGGCTTTTACTGTGCCTTTTTGACGGCGAGGTCCGACATGGTTTTTACTGTGCCTTTTTGACGGCGAGGTCCGACATGGTTTTCACTGTGCCTTTTTAACGGCGAGGTCCGACATGGTTTTTACTGTGCCTTTTTGACGGCGATGTCCGACATGGTTTTTACTGTGCCTTTTTGACGGCGAGGTCCGGAGCCCAGTGGTCCAGGTACCCAGGGTGACAGTTGTTCTCCGTGACGTGGCTCTCCGTGGTGGTCTCCAGGCAGTGCATGAGGTGGTCGCGCTGCAGCAGGAACTCGCGCTCCTCGTAAGTCGGCCTCGTGCCCCGCACCAGGTGCCGCCCCCTGTCGCCGCCCTTTTTGGACTGGATGACGTTGGTGAAGTTGGAGACGATGACGGTGAGCGGCAGCGTGAGCAGGATGACGCTCGTGATGGAGCAGAACGCCGTCACCAGCTTGCCGGGGATCGTGCGCGGAGTCATGTCACCGTACCCAAGCGTCGTCATGGTGACGATGATGTACCAGAATCCCTCCGGGATGCTGGAGAAGAAGGAGTTGGGGTGGTTCCGCTCGGCGTAGAACACCATCGTGGCGAAGATGATGACGGCCATGCTGAGGGCGAACAGGAGGAAGCCCAAGTCCCGGGCGCAGCCCTTCAGCGTGTCGCCTAGCAACCGCAGGCCGGGGGAGGAGCGCGACAGTTTGAAGATGCGGAAGACGCGGAAGACTCGCAGCGTGACGAACAGCCCGTTGACGCTGTTGTTGGCCGGGATGCACAGCCCGATGTAGAAGGGCAGGATGGACACGATGTCGATGACGCTCATGGCGCTCTTCACGAACCTGGCTCTGTCTGGCGCCGCGAACAGTCGCACCAGGTACTCGGCCGTGAAGATGACGACACAGGCCGTCTCCAGGCAGGAGAAGGACAGCGAGTAGCGCAGCCCGCACGGCATCTTCTCCACCATCTTGGGCGGGAAGGGCGCGCAGTTCAGCGTCTCCACAACGTTCGCGAACACGGACACGGCGATGAAGAAGCCGGTGACGTAGAAGAAGACGAGTCCCAGCGTCGTCTCGTCAGGGTTCTCCACGATGCGCCAGATTTTCTCCCGGAACGTCGCGGGCTCGGGCGGCACCTGCGCGTCCCGGGCCGCCGCGCTGACGGACGCCTCGTGCGCCTCCTTCTTGTCGATGTAGGCTTCGCGGCAGCACGGACCGATCGAGTCCGCGTCATTCGGGATGCCGAAAAAGCGGAGCTCCTCGTCATACGCGGACACGCTCTCGCTCTCGGGGTAGTGAAGCCTGCCGGTGCGGTAGAAGCTCAGGATGTAGCGGAACAGGTCCGGGTCCCTGTCGAAAAAGTATTCTCCTTTCCCGTCATCGAAGAAATAGTCTTTTTCGTCGCTGCCGAGCAGAGTGTCCGGGTACCTCTCTAGCAGGTGCCGCCATATTTCAAACCTGGTTCCTCCCACGTTCAGGGCGAGGCGCTCGGCTCCGGCGCGCCGCCTCTTCAGGGGGAGGGGCGGCACGTACACAGGCTGGCACGCCGCCGTGTACAGCACCACACTTCCGGCACACCTGTCATTTCTGCACACCTGTCCATTCTCATACCGTCTTACACAGCACCCCAGGACAGGTAAATCTTCACACAGTCTTACACAGCACCTCCGGACAGGTAAATCTTCACACCGTCTTACACAGCACCTCCGGACAGGTAAATCTTCACACCGTCTTACACAGCACCTCAGGACAGGTAAATCTTCACACAGTCTTACACAGCACCTCCCGACAGGTAAATCTTCACACAGTCTTACACAGCACCTCCGGACAGGTAAATCTTCACACAGTCTTACACAGCACCTCAGGACAGGTAAATCTTCACACAGTCTTACACAGCACCTCAGGACAGGTAAATCTTCACACAGTCTTACACAGCACCTCAGGACAGGTAAATCTTCACACAGTCTTACACAGCACCCCAGGACAGGTAAATCTTCACACAGTCTTACACAGCACCTCAGGACAGGTAAATCTTCGCACAGTCTTACACAGCACCTCCCGACAGGTAAATCTTCACACAGTCTTACACAGCACCTCCGGACAGGTAAATCTTCACACAGTCTTACACAGCACCCCAGGACAGGTAAATCTTCACACAGTCTTACACAGCACCTCAGGACAGGTAAATCTTCGCACAGTCTTACACAGCACCTCCGGACAGGTAAATCTTCACACAGTCTTACACAGCACCTCAGGACAGGTAAATCTTCACACAGTCTTACACAGCACCTCAGGACAGGTAAATCTTCACACAGTCTTACACAGCACCTCAGGACAGGTAAATCTTCACACAGTCTTACACAGCACCTCAGGACAGGTAAATCTTCACACAGTCTTACACAGCACCTCAGGACAGGTAAATCTTCACACAGTCTTACACAGCACCTCAGGACAGGTAAATCTTCGCACAGTCTTACACAGCACCTCAGGACAGGTAAATCTTCGCACAGTCTTACACAGCACCTCCGGACAGGTAAATCTTCACAGTTGTTCAGGTTAGAGCACCACACTTCCCGTACACCTGGTCATTTCCGCACACCTGTCCATTTTCATACCGTCTTAGAGTTCCACAGCAGTAAATTGAAATATAAACCTCCACGGCTGTGCAGGTAAACATGTACACCGTCTTATAGAACACCACAGCAGTCCAGGTAAACTCCACAGTAGTACAGGTAAACCTACCCACCTCTACACATCTGTCCATATTTACACCTCTCCGTATTCACACTGCTTCGTACGCGTCTTGCACAGGTATTAGCTTTTCCGCTTATCGATCATTGCCTCCATTTTTTAGCCTTGGGAAAAACATGCGTAACAGGTTCCCCCGGGGCCAGATGAACAGGTTCACGGTGTGACAGGTTCACCCGCACGAGTCAGTAGAAGCCGCGCGGAGTCAGTAGAAGCCGATTTCAGCCACTCCTTTCAGCACACTTGGAGCAGGTTGCAGTATCTCACGGCAAAGAGAGCATGCGCGCTTGTTAACTCGACCCGACAGGTCCTTCCTTCCTTAGTAAATCTTGTACGTCTTGATTCTCATGTTCGCCTCCCGCTCCCTTCGCCATCCCTGTTCCTCGGGCCGGGGCCTACCTTCCTGCCCAGCCGGTGACTCCGAAGCAGCGGCTCGGAGCTACATGCACCTCCTGCCGAAGCGATGCCGCGGGAACAGCGGTCCGTTTCAGCCCGTACAGCGTAGAGACTCGGCGCCGAACGCTCCCCAGATACGAGATGTAGTTCAGGCCCTACATACGTAATGACTGGTTCAGAACCTACATACGTAATGACTGCATAGAAACAGGGCGACGTTAGCAGTGATGAACGAGCCTGTCAGATCAATGGCTGCGGTCGGAAGCCGGGCTGTAACGCGCACGTCTCCGCGGCTCTGCGCCAGCCTGATAATAGCGCACATGCATTATTGATAACCAGAGCGGGGCAGGCAGGTAATAAACTATTCACACATAGCGGGGCAGGCAGGTAATAAACTATTCATACATGGCGGGGCAGGCAGGTAATAAACCATTCACACATAGCGGGGCGCGCAGGTAATAAACCATTCATACATGGCGGAGCCAGTCCTGGCCTATGCACATACATGCATACATTAAGGGGCGGCAGGTGATTTATAAACCCTGCATTAAACATCTGTACATAACAGGGCGCACGCACGTAGCGAACAAACATGGACTATTTATACATAACGGGGTGCGCAGGTAACACCCAAACATAAACCATTTATACATAACAGGGTGTGCAGGTAACACCCAAACATAAACCATTTATACATAACAGGGTACGCAGGTAACACAAACATAAACCATTTATACATAACAGGGTGTGCAGGTAACACAAACATAAACCATTTATACATAACGGGGTGCGCAGGTAACACACAAACATAAACCATAACAGGGTACGCAGGTAACACGCAAACATAAACCATTTATACATAACAGGGTGCGCAGGTAACACCCAAACATAAACCATTTATACATAACAGGGTACGCAGGTAACACCCAAACATAAACCATTTATACATAACAGGGTACGCAGGTAACACCCAAACATAAACCATTTATACATAACGGGGCGCGCAGGTAACACCTAAACATAAACCATTTATACATAACGGGGTGCGCAGGTAACACCCAAACATAAACCATTTATACATAACGGGCGCGCAGGTAACACCAGAACATTCACCATCTATACGGCAGCAGTACAACAACCCATTGTAGATCATCATCATCGGCCGAAGTGCTCATTATAGATAACGCACGTATCCCGGAAAATAGGTGTTAAACACAGGAGACAATTAACCAATCGGTAATCAATATCAGAAATAGCTTCAGAGTAACTGATAAAGGAGACTCCGAAACCGATCGATACAGCTGGTGAGCTGGTGATGTAAACCGAAGGGTGG
>NC_049983.1:29530254-29547780 GCF_000003815.2 Branchiostoma floridae
TGGTGTGTTACGCCGAACGGCGCGGTTATACCGGCTATATAGATACAGATACAGAAGCTGGTGTGTTACGCCGAAGGGCGGTTATACTGGCTATATAGATACAGATATAGAAGCTGGTGTGTTACGCCGAACGGCGGTTATACTGGCTATATAGATACAGATACAGAAGCTGGTGTGTTACGCCGAAGGGCGGTTATACCGGCTATATAGATACAGAAGCTGGTGTGTTACGCCGAAGGGGGGTTATACTGGCTATATAGATACAGATATAGAAGCTGGTGTGTTACGCCGAAGGGCGGTTATACTGGCTATATAGATACAGATATAGAAGCTGGTGTGTTACGCCGAAGGGCGGTTATACTGGCTATATAGATACAGATATAGAAGCTGGTGTGTTACGCCGAACGGCGGTTATACCGGCTATATAGATACAGATACAGAAGCTGGTGTGTTACGCCGAAGGGCGGTTATACTGGCTATATAGATACAGATATAGAAGCTGGTGTGTTACGCCGAAGGGCGGTTATACTGGCTATATAGATACAGATATAGAAGCTGGTGTGTTACGCCGAACGGCGGTTATACCGGCTATATAGATCAGATACAGAAGCTGGTGTGTTACGCCGAAGGGCGGTTATACTGGCTATATAGATACAGATATAGAAGCTGGTGTGTTACGCCGAACGGCGGTTATACCGGCTATATAGATACAGATACAGAAGCTGGTGTGTTACGCCGAAGGGCGGTTATACCGGCTATATAGATACAGAAGCTGGTGTGTTACGCCGAAGGGCGGTTATACTGGCTATATAGATACAGATATAGAAGCTGGTGTGTTACGCCGAACGGCGGTTATACCGGCTATATAGATACAGATACAGAAGCTGGTGTGTTACGCCGAAGTGCGGTTATACCGGCTATATAGATACAGAAGCTGGTGTGTTACGCCGAAGGGCGGTTATCCCGGCTATCAGACACAGATACAGAAGCTGTGTGTTACGCCGAAGGGCGGTTATACCGGCTATATAGACACAGATACAGAAGCTGGGGTGTTACACCGAAGGGCGGTTATACCGGCTATACAGATACAGATACAGAAGCTGGCGTGTTACACAGAAGGGCGGTTATCCCGGCTATATAGACACAGATACAGAAGCTGGTGTGTTACACAGAAGGGCGGTTATCCCGGCTATATAGACACAGAAACAGAAGCTGGTGTGTTACACAGAAGGGCGGTTATCCCGGCTATCAGACACAGATACAGAAACCGGGCCTTCAATAAATCGAAGCCGGAGATGCTTCTGCACTGCAGTAGATGCAGTGAATTTAACCCCTGACGACTGATTATGAAAGAGAACTGATCCTAAAGGCTGATCGATACGGGAACACTGAGTTCCTATTAGATGATCTATAGATACAGGAAACTGCACTTCTAATGACTGATCTATACAGGAAACTGCGCTTCTAATGACCGATCGATACAGGAAACGGCGTTTCTAATAACCGATCGATACAGAACACCGAGTCTCCAGTGATGAGTGCGCAACGGTTTGTGGGCTGCGATGGCCGGTCCACATGCAAACACACGTCACACAAAGCTTCATTTATCTCCACTCTATTTAATTTAACTACTCTATACTAACACGGAATAATCTTCACAATCAGAGCAAAATTTCCTACAGTTGCTATTTGCTGTTCATCACTTCTCGCTGCTCACATGTCAGGCAGCACCTGCCAGGAACAGACGCTACGGGAAGTTTCTAGTAGGTACTTGCTACCCAAGCAACTGTACCAAGACAGCTCACTGCACTCTGTTACTGATGACGAACAGGACACACACAGTGAGGAGACAGTAGATGACCACTTCCCAGAAATTCTAGAATCTGAAGTAGAGTATGCCATCAAGCGCCTACCAAACATCAAAGCAGCTGGTGTAGAGATGACTTACCAGGCGAACTTCTGAAAACCGACAACCCAACTGTGACAAAAGCGCTGTGCAACCTCTGCAACAAGGTCCTGAGGACTGGAGAATGGCCCACAGACTGGGTACGGTCAGTGTTCATCACCATCCCCAAGAAGCCAGGCACCACGGACTGTTCAGAGCATCGCACCATCGCCCTGGTATCCCACGCCAGCAAGATCCTACTGCGCATCCTGCTGAAGCGCATGGAGGGGGTGGCTGACAGAGAATTTGCTGAGGAACAGATGGGGTTCAGGAAGAAAGTGGGAACCAGGGGCCAGATTTTCAACATCAGGATCCTCATGGAGAAAGCATGTGAGAGCAATGTAAGTCTTTATATGGCATTTATTGACTATAAAAAAGCCTTTGACTCAGTAAAACACAATATTCTCTGGAGAGTGATGGAAAGAATGAGAGTCCCCAAGTACATCACCAACTCACTACGACAGCTGTACAGACGTCAGCAGGCTGCAGTGAGAGTAGAGGAGGAGCTGTCCGACTGGTTTGAAGTCACCAAAGGCGTGCGGCAGGGATGCCTGGTCTCTCCGGTCTGCTTTAACTTCTACCCTGAAGCAGTGATGAGAGAGTCTGCCGACGAACTCTCCTGGATTGGCGTCAACATCAGTGGAAGGCTCGTTAACAACCTGAGGTTCGAGATGACATTGGCCTGATAGCAACATCACCAGAGCGACTGCAGGAGCTGTTGGACCTAGTACACACAGTGTCCATGGAGTATAGCCTGGAGATTAGCACCAAGAAGACCAAGGTCATGGCAGCAACCAAACAGCCCACAGAACTGAAGATCTTCTGCCAGGGGGTCCAGCTGGAGCAAGTACCAACCTTCAAGTACCTGGGTGCCATTATTGATGGATCAGCGGGAAGTAGCCGAGAGATCCAGGCACGCTTGGGAGCAGCGCGGACAGCGCTTGGTTCTCTGGAGTCCATCTGGAAGGACAGAGCCTTAAGAGCGAATGTCTGTAATGGTCAAACAATGGTGGCAGGGGTCAAAAATAGATTTGGCTCATATTTTGCACAGTGATAGTACTTGGTACACAACCCCTCAAAATAGCTTTCTTTCTGCTCAGAACCTCTCGTTGCTATGGCAACAGGCCAAAGAAGTTTATGGGCCATTTTTCCAGATTTTGGCATGTAAAAAACATGAAAATTGGCCAACTTTAGGGCACTAATACTGATCAATGCTTTAACTTACAAACAAAAGCAGAATGTCCTGATTAGAGCAATGCCTGAACTTGCATTAAATAGCAGAAAAGTTAATCTTCTGTAAAATCTATTGTCATGGGCAACCTGAATGCAATACACTGTTTTCACGTTCCAAAAAAACTGAAATTTTGCCCAAATTTGAAGCACTGAAAGTCCGTAAGTGTAAAGATTTTTCGCTTGCAATTCACACCACATAATAACCCACTAAAGAGCTATTAGATGAATGCTTGCAAAGTTTGGGTTCTTGTTTGGTTGCTACGCAATTATCCTTTAAAGTGGGTCAATTTTCATGATTTTTGAGAAAATGTCATTTTTTGCTATCTTTGAACTACTGTAAGTTCAAAACCAAACTTGTTCTGTTATTGGAATTTATTTGGAAGATAAACCAATATATTGTCTATCAAATGCATGCTTGTAAAGTTTGCGTTCATGTTTTGTTGCTACGGAATTGTCCTTTAAAGTAGGTCAATTTTCATGATTTTGAGAAAATGTCATTTTTTGCTATCTTTGAACTACTGTAACTTCAAAACCAAACTTGTTCTGTTATTGGAATTTATTTGGAAGATAAATCAATATATTGTCTATCAAATGCATGCTTGTAAAGTTTGCGTTCATGTTTTGTTGCTACGCAACTATCCTTTAAAGTGGATCAATTTTCATTATTTGATAATATGTCATTTTTGCCATTTTTGCACAATCATAACTTCCAAACCAAACTTGTTCTGTTATTGAAACATCAAATATAAACCAATATATTGTCTATGAAACTCATACTTATTAAAGTTGTGTTCTTATTTCGTTGCTCCGTAATTGTCCTTTAAAGTAGGTCAAATTCTATAAGTTTGACAAAATGTCATTTTGTGCCATATTTGAACTATTGTAAGTTCTAAACCAAACTTGTTCTGTTATTGGAATTTATTTGAAAGATAAACCAATATATTTTCTATTAAATGCATACTTGTAAAGTTTGCGTTCTTGTTTTGTTGCTATGCAATTGTCCTTTAAAGTGGGTCAGTTTTCATGATTCTGATAATATGTCATTTTGTGCCATTTTTGCGCAATCATAACTTCCAAACCAAACTTGTTATGTTATTGGAATTTACTTGGAATGTAAACCAATATATTGTTTATCAAAGGCACGCATGTAAAGTTTGGGTACTTGTTTTGTTGGTACACATTTTCCCTTTGAAGTGGGCTGATTTTCATGACTTTAATGATATGTCATTTTTGCTATATTTGAACTATCGTAAATTCTAAACCAAAATTGTTGTGTAATTGAAATAACCAATATATTGTTTATCAGATATATGCTTATATTTGAGTTCTTGTTTTGTTGATACACAATTGTCCTTTAAAGTAGTTCAATTTTCGTGACTTTGATAGTTATTTTGTGCTATATTTGCACAGTGATAAATTCCAAACCAAACTTGTTCTGTAACGGAAATTTTCTTGAAATATAAACCAATACATTGTCTATCAGATGCATGACTATGCACAGTTGGAGCTTATTGACTCATTTGCATTAACTGTGTCTTAGCCTTGCTATCCTTTGAAATCCAAATTGTCTTCAGCTTGACCTTGCCTTACCTTTGTTTTCTTAGGAATCCAAATTGTCTTCAGTCTGAATTGTCTTAGAACGTTTCCTATTGGACATCTAAAATTGTCTTCATTCATAGTTAGAGTATAAAAGACCTGTTTCTTGCAGATCACTTCAGTGTCACTGACGAAGGAAAGTGGATTCTTTCCGAAACGTCTGACCGTTTCAAAACCATATCCAGTTGCTTGAGTAACTACTTTTTGGTGTATCTTACTACCTGGATGTCTAACCTACATCGACGTATGCACAGTTGGGGTTCTTGTATTCTAGCAGAATACGTACATGTCCCTATAAGTAGGTCGTTTTTCGCACTTATCCTAAAACTTGTTTTTGACAATGGCGATACACCAGACATGGTAGTCTTCATTTCTATAGAATTAATGTAACACTAACAATGTGTAACCACACTAAAGAAAAACAAACATTTGAAGGGATTCTACACAGTCATGCTCGTTGTTAAAGTCAGATGCATCTACTCTGAACTTCTGAACATTCTACTAGATTTGCAGTTGAACCTCCTTGTCCACAGTGACTTAAGTTAAACATGCTTGCGTCCCCACAAATATTGACTCCCGAAGACTTAACTTGTGTTTTTCATCCAACTCTGTGCATCTTTCCACTTACAGTGCCATGTTCATGTGAACAATATGTAACATCTATTATCATAATACCGGTACGTTTACGACGATTTCTCTAGCCATACTGATTTGACACATTGTCAACGCATCATTTTCTCCAGTTACATGTTGCTGTTATAGGTTACCCTTGCCACTTCTTCTGTGTAACTTTTCTGCCACTCTTGTCCTGCTAAAAGCGTAATATTGTAATTGTAACACGCCGCGGAATTACACGGCGAACGGGCGCGTGGTTGGGAGGGGGTAAAAAATACCGGTAGGACGAAACACGGCACAATTAACTGCCGCTATGTACATTTATACATCCTCTGATGTTCCTTCCTTTTCTGTCAGTAAATGCATAAAACTTAAACCTGCATGAGCATACAAAATGTCATGAGAAAACGGACGTATACTGTCAAGAATTTTCATTTAACTCATGTCCGTCACAACCGCTATGACGTAACACTTCACTGCTAGCGTAGATATAAAAATGGCGGGAAAATGGCTGCGTACGTTCAATTTTGCCCATTCAGTCATAGATCCGGGCTATTATGCAACGGTTCTTCACACTTTTACATGAGTTGTAGGTCACCAACAGAAATTCAAGATTGTTGTTGAATCATGTTCATCTTGTGCCGTGAGCATGTGTAATTATGATCTATAAATTTGGCAATGAATGTGACAGTGTGTTCGTCCCACGACGAGCTGCCCACCCCAAAAAGATACTGAAAACTTTTGGCCTTGTTGTCTTCGAATGCATTGTTATCGATGCTTTGTAAATGATGTATTGGACACCTAGATGTCTGAAGTGTGCACAGCTCAGAAATAACTATTGTTGCATGTGTAGATCTCTTTAAGTTCCAGTATTTTGAATCTACCGGTATAAGTCTTACTACCGGTATTATGCCAATGCATGTTACACCCTCTGCTATTTCTGTGTACTTATTTTGACCATGGACAGGAACTTACAACGTATAGCTAATCTTGAAGATTGAACTGTGAGCCCTGAAATGTGAGCACTTTTATGTAGATGTGTCGTCAATAATCACTGCCGGTGTATAGTTAGCATTTGTGGAAAAACCTTAAGAGTACCCAAGTTCCTGCCATTGTTCAAAATGAATACTGGCCACAGACATTGCAGAAGTTGACCAAACGCATGTTTGTCTTATATGTATGCTACTGTGAATAGAAAGACACACTGATATTGGTGATATTTGTTCAAAGTAGAAACAAGTTAACTCTTTGAGAGTCAATATTGTGGGAAGCAAACATAAGACTGTAGACTGTAGTCATACACGAGTATACGTAGCGTGCGTAGCTGCAGAGATATCAGAATGTTTGGAAGTTCTGAGTGGATGCATCTGACACACCCTCCTATGTAGGGCTAATCCCGCGGCATACGCAAAAGCCTTACGGTATCAGTGAGACATTTGTTTGTGCCACTGGATTATGATTTATCCCTGCATGAAAGAGGGGATGAGGGACATTGAAGACGAGTATTACTTTGTTTAGAATCTCTACAACTTTTTTTCTTTATGGTGATAGCGTGTTTGTTACATTGTTTCTATAAAAAACAAAGACTGTGACATGTGTATTACAGTAACTGTTTTTTTTTCAACAACAAGATTAGTGGAATACAACCTACTTCAGATATGTGCATACTCTGCTAGAATACAACAACCTGAAATGTGCAAGCATGCGTCTGATGGACGATATATTGGTTTATATTCCATGTGAATTTCAATTACAGAACAAGTTTGGTTTGTTGGTTATGATTGTGCAAAGACGGCACAAAATGACATATTATCAAAATCATGAAAATTGACCCACTTTAAAGGACAATTGCGTAGCAACAAAACAAGAACACAAACTTTACAAGCATGTATTTGATAGACAATATATTGGTTTATCTTTCAAATAAATTCCAATAACAGAACAAGTTTGGTTTGGAACTTACAATAGTTCAAAGATAGCAAAAAATGACATTTTCTCAAAATCATGAAAATTGACCCACTTAGGATAATTGCGTAGCAACAAAACAAGAACCCAAACTTTACAAGCATTCATCTAATAGCTCTTTAGTGGGTTATTATTTGGTGTGAATTGCAAGCGAAAAATCTTTACACTTACGGACTTTCAGTGCTTCAAATTTGGGCAAAATTTCAGTTTTTTTGGAACGTGAAAACAGTGTATTGCATTCAGGTTGCCCGTGACCATAGATTTTACAGAAGATTAACTTTTCTGCTATTTAATACAAGTTCAGGCATTGCTCTAATTAGGACATTCTGCTTTTGTTTGTAAGTTAAAGCATTGATCAGTATTAGTGCCCAAAAGTTGGCCAATTTTCATGTTTTTTTACATGCCAAAATCTGGAAAAATGGCCCATAAACTTCTTTGGCCTGCTACCATTGCAACGAGAGGTTCTGAGCAGAAAGAAAGCTATTTTGAGGGGTTGTGTACCAAGTACTATCACTGTGCAAAATATGAGCCAAATCTATTTTTTGACCCCTGCCACCATTGTTTGACCCTTACAGACATTCGCTCTTAAGGAGCCTTAAGGAAGTCCACCAAGCTGAGGGTCCTGAAGGCCTTGGTCTGGCCTGTAGTGACCTATGGCTGTAAAGCTTGGACACTCCACGCCAAAGACATTCAGAAGATCCAAGCCTTTGAAATGAAGTGCTACAGGAAACTGCTCAGGGTCAGCTGGACAGACCACCGCACCAACAACTCAGTACTAGCAGAACTGGGAATAAACCGAACACTCCTAAAGCTGGTGAAGAGGAGGAAGTTACAGTACTTTGGCCACGTCACTAGGACCCAGAACATTTCGACACACATACTGCAGGGAAAGATCAACGGTACCAGAAGCAGAGGGAGGTCACACAGGAGATGGGGTAACGACATAAGGGACTGGACAGGCAGTCTGTACACAGAAGGCTAAGAGCAGGGATGGATGGAGAAGACTTGTGCTGGAGACAACCATCGTCCCCGACCCATCTGTTGAGGATGGGACTAGATGAGGTGAGGTGAGGTGCTACCCAATATCCTTAAGGCACAGGAGGACCTACTTAAGGTCTGGAGTTGGGCTGGTGTTGGAGGCCTTTGAGGCCTGCCCCTCAAAGTTCTGTTACTCCTAAAGACTCATTATATGACCACCAATTTTCAGAACATTATGTATACATAAACATGAGTATTATAAGAAGTATCATTATGGTTCAACCATAAAAAAAATTAGATACCCCTTGGATTTTTCCCATTTACTTAAGCAATAAGAAATAGTCTATAGCGGTTATGGCCACACGATTTCCAGTCTCGCGTTAATGCGTTTGATGATACATTACTTAGAGTGTTATCTATGTGGTGTGACGGTTTGATAATGCATTACTGAGAAGAAGCGTCAGCGTGACCCAGCGGCTACCCCATGCAGATCCTTTTTAGGGGAATAAGCCTCCGTGGGTCCCCCAATGCAGATCCTTTCTGAGAGAAGAAGCGTTAGTAGGACGCCATGGGGCGAGATAAGAAGAGTCCGCAGGAACACCATGCAGACCCTTCTGAGAGAAAATGAGTCCGCAGGACCCCCATGCAGGTCCTTGCTGAGATGAAGAGTCCGCATGACCCCCATGCAGGTCCTTGCTGAGAGATGAAGAGTCCGCAGGACCCCCATGCAGGTCCTTCCTGAGAGATGAAGAGTCCGCAGGACCCCCATGCAGGTCCTTGCTGAGAGATGAAGAGTACGCAGGACCCCCATGCAGGTCCTTGCTGAGAGATGAAGAGTCCGCAGGACCCCCATGCAGGTCCTCTCTGAGATGAAGAGTCCGCAGGACCCCCATGCAGGTCCTTTCAGAGATAAGAAGCGTTAGTAGGACCCCCATGTAGGTCCTTGTTACATATCCAGATATTCTCATCATGCAAGACCCAGCATGCTTTATGGGGCCTTGGACCGAATCACTCTCAGTCGAATCACATGACCTATTTTTGTATCACTACACCATCACATGTACAGAGCTAGAAGTTTGTAGATTAAATCTTAGTCCGCTCATCCAGTGTTTCCTAGTCGTCAATCGTAGTCAGCAGAGCACTACAAGGAGTCAGGGAACACAACACAACAGTCATTGCTGAGAAATGATGAGTCCGCAGGACCCCCATGCAGATCCTTGCTGAGAGATGAAGAGTCCGCAGGACCCCCATGCAGGTCCTTTCTGAGATTAAGAGTCCGCAGGACCCCCATGCAGGTCCTTTCTGAGATTAAGAGTCCGCAGGACCCCCATGCAGGTCCTTGCTGATGAAGAAGAGTCCGCAGGACCCCCATGCAGGCCCTTGCTGAGAGAAGAAGAGTCCGCAGGACCCCCATGCAGGTCCTTGCTGAGAGAAGAAGAGTCCGCAGGACCCCCATGCAGGTCCTTGCTGAGAGAAGAAGAGTCCGCAGGACCCCCATGCAGGCCCTTGCTGAGAGAAGAAGAGTCCGCAGGACCCCCATGCAGGTCCTTTCTGAGATTAAGAGTCCGCAGGACCCCCATGCAGGTCCTTGCTGAGGAAGAAGAGTCCGCAGGACCCCCATGCAGGTCCTTGCTGAGAGATGAAGAGTCCACAGGACCCCCATGCAGGTCCTTTCTGAGATTAAGAGTCCGCAGGACCCCCATGCAGGTCCTTTCTGAGATGAAGAGTACGCAGGACCCCCATGCAGGTCCTTGCTGAGAGAAGAAGAGTCCGCAGGACCCCCATGCAGGCCCTTGCTGAGAGAAGAAGAGTCCGCAGGACCCCCATGCAGGTCCTTGCTGAGAGAAGAAGAGTCCGCAGGACCCCCATGCAGGTCCTTGCTGAGAGAAGAAGAGTCCGCAGGACCCCCATGCAGGTCCTTTCTGAGATTAAGAGTCCGCAGGACCGCCATGCAGGTCCTTGCTGAGAGAAGAAGAGTCCACAGGACCCCCATGCAGGTCCTTTCTGAGATTAAGAGTCCGCAGGACCCCCATGCAGGTCCTTTCTGAGATTAAGAGTCCGCAGGACCCCCATGCAGGTCCTTGCTGAGAGAAGAAGAGTCCGCAGGACCCCCATGCAGGTCCTTGCTGAGAGATGAAGAGTCCACAGGACCCCCATGCAGGTCCTTTCTGAGATTAAGAGTCCGCAGGACCCCCATGCAGGTCCTTTCTGAGATTAAGAGTCCGCAGGACCCCCATGCAGGTCCTTGCTGAGAGAAGAAGAGTCCGCAGGACCCCCATGCAGGTCCTTTCTGAGATTAAGAGTCCGCAGGACCGCCATGCAGGTCCTTGCTGAGAGAAGAAGAGTCCGCAGGACCCCCATGCAGGTCCTTGCTGAGAGATGAAGAGTCCACAGGACCCCCATGCAGGTCCTTTCTGAGATTAAGAGTCCGCAGGACCCCCATGCAGGTCCTTTCTGAGATTAAGAGTCCGCAGGACCCCCATGCAGGTCCTTGCTGAGAGAAGAAGAGTACGCAGGACCCCCATGCAGGTCCTTTCTGAGATTAAGAGTCCGCAGGACCCCCATGCAGGTCCTTGCTGAGAGAAGAAGAGTCCGCAGGACCCCCATGCAGGTCCTTGCTGAGAGAAGAAGAGTCCGCAAGACCCCCATGCAGGTCCTTGCTGAGAGATGAAGAGTCCGCAGGACCCCCATGCAGGTCCTTGCTGAGAGATGAAAAGTCCGCAGGACCCCCATGCAGGTCCTTGTTGAGATTTGAAGAGTCCGCAGGACCCCCATGCAGGTCCTTTTAGAGATAAGAAGCGTCGGCGGGACCCCCATGCAGATCCCTACAGACCATACGGCGAATAGGCAATGTCCGAATCTGTTGCTCATGTTACTGTACACGACTCAGTGGACTGCGAATCCAGTGCTAATGTTACTCCCGACCATACGGCGAATAGGGTGCTGTTGAATGTGCTGCTGGCTTTACTCCAGACTGCGACCCAAGATGGCGGGAAGCCCTCTCGCGTACGAGCTGGCGAAGTTCTGTAAATACTCTCGGCAGCTCCGCCTCACGCTGAAGGACACCCGGGGCGCCTTCGATGACGTACAGAAGCACGGGGGGTTCTGGGACGGCGGTGAGTCGTTACCATGGTTACGGAGCGGTCCTGTCACATCGCTTGTCATTACGTAATAACTGTTGTGATAAACGTTGATTCTCAATGTGTAACGTTATGTTCTGCAGGTCAGCCGGAAATGGTCACATGAACAGTTTTCTAGTTCCTCACAGTTTCCGGCGAGCACCCTCCTCACCATGTCTTGTTTTCCTGTTGAGCTGTGATATCTTTCGGGGAAGGGGGAGGGGGGCATCTGTCAAAACTTAGACCACGACCTTTAACCCCAGGACGGCTGTATTGTCCTCCCCCTCAGATTTAGGAAATAATTAATAAATTATATATCTGGCTTCAGCCATAATTTACAGAAGTTCTGGCTTGTTGAAACACTTGGCAGCATGACACACCTCCTGTGGTTTTGTAGCACAAACAGCGGGTTGTAGAACTTCGTAACACAGGCCAAC
Source organism: Branchiostoma floridae (assembly GCF_000003815.2). Taxonomy (NCBI): domain Eukaryota; kingdom Metazoa; phylum Chordata; class Leptocardii; order Amphioxiformes; family Branchiostomatidae; genus Branchiostoma; species Branchiostoma floridae. The sequence continues at coordinate 29,542,143 of NC_049983.1, forward strand.
AGACTTTCTGAGTATTGTATAACAACAAGAACTGAGTTTTTAGGTCAAGTAACATTATAAACATTTCTTCTGTGTATCAGTGTTGTGGTATGTTTCGTTTATTCTTTTGTTGATCTCTCTGCAACTCTACAACACTGCTGTTTACTTATTTGTTTATGTGCAGATCTACAACACTGCTGTTTACTAATGTAATGTTACTTACTTGTTTATCTGCAGGTGTACAACACTCCTGTTTACTTATTTGTATATTACTTATTTGTTTATTACTTATGTGTTTATTTGTTTACCGCAGGTCTACAGCACTCCTGGCACGAGGAGGAAGAGTATATCCAGTCAGTGATCACCCGGCCGCCATGTTTGGTTATCCTGGGCCAGTCGTGTGACGCGAAAGCTTCCGTTGTGAACGAGCTGTTCGGTGAGGCGGTCCTGCCGACAGTGCAGAGTCGGGATGTGAGCGTCAGCTGGCGCATGCTCAGGTTCAAGTTCGGCAGCAGCCGGAACCTGCGGCTGACCCTGCCGGACAGTTTTGAACTTGTGGACACGCTGGCTGCGTACGAGCAGGACTGGAGCACGGTCCCGCTGGCGGACCTCGAGCTGCGCGGGGAACACCGGACGGACGTGGCGCTGGCGGCCGCGGTGGTGGAGGTGGTTCTGAACCACGCCCTGCTGAAGGACGGGTCGGAGGTCGTCGTGTCGCCCTCACACATCCCGGGCCTCAGCACCACCCAGGTGTTCTCCAAGTGCACGGAGGACGTGTTGCCGGTGGTTCTGTATGCAGTCAGCAAGGAGCGCCTCTCCGACTGGGAGGTGCAGGAACTGGTGGACATCAGGGAAGGTTTCCCCGAGACTCCCGTTTTCTTTGTAAGGACTCGAGACTGTGAGAGGGAGGACAGCCCAGCCGAACCCTCCCTTCTACAGCAGCTGTGCTGGGCCGGCTTCCAGGTCCTGCCTTCAAACAGGCACTCAGGGCCGTCCAACGCAGCACAGTCATTAAACACAGCACCATCAAACAGGCACTCAGGGCCGTCCAACACAGCACAGTCATCAAACACAGTACCATCAAACAGGCACTCAGGGCCGTCCAACGCAGCACAGTCATCAAACATTGCACAATCAAACAGGCACTCAGGGCCGTCCAACACAGCACAAACACAGCGCAGTGTTTCCCCCAACACGACACTCCGCAAGGCCCCGAAGGCCCCGCCTGGGTCGCGGTTGGTAGAGAGTTTTGACCAGTTCCCTTCGGTGCTGCTGTTTGTCCGGCAGGTGGTGCAGACGCAGCTGGTTCGCGCCGCCTGCGTGCTGCACTCCGCCCACACGCGCTGCCTGCAGATGTTCATCACCTCGGCCTTCGACATGGCGCGTGACATCATGATCACGCCCCGCAGGATCGAGTATGCGCGGGCGCGGGAACGCGAGCTGTACGACAGCCTGGTCGCCATCTCCGACAGGAAACAGGACGAAATCAGGAACCTGATCCGGGAGACGGTGGCGAACATTCGGGAAGAACTGCTGGAAGATGCTGCCAGCTACTCCTTCATAGGTGATTAGGTCATAGATCATAGGTCATTAGGTCATTAGGTCATAGATCATAGGTGATGAAGTCTTTGTTTCTGTAATTTCTGCCTTCAGTTGATCGCATTTGTACATTACTTGTTTACCCAGCTTACCTTGGCCAGTAATGTTTTCATGTGCATGTGTGTGTGTCAGTCTGTCTGTGTATGTGTTTCTTGCTTGTGTGTATGTTGTGTCATATTTGATTGTGATGATTGAGTGAATGAGTGATTGATTAACGTATTGATTGATTGATGGATTGTTCTGTCCAGGAGTTGACCTAACGGAGTCGGGAGAACTTCTGGACTCCAAACAGCTACGGAGCTGCACATCGCAGATCCAGGACCTGGTGCTGAACAAGCTCAACACAGCTGTGGCAGGTACGGACACACACAAACAAACAAACAAACACCCTCACCCTAACTCTAACCCAGCACATGGCCTGGTGATGAACAAGCTCAATATACAAACAAATCTTACCTTAAGTCGACACAGCTCTGGCAAGTTTGACTGAACAAGTTGCTGTACTGTTAGCTGTTGTATGTTACAGGGCAGCTGATTGGTGCTGCTGTATGTTACAGGATAGCTGATTGGTGCTGTTGTATGTTACAGGGCAGCTGATTGGTGCTGTTGTATGTTACAGGACAGCTGATTGGTGCTGTTGTATGTTACAGGGCAGCTGATTGGTGCTGTTGTATGTTACAGGACAGCTGATTGGTGCTGTTGTATGTTACAGGATAGCTGATTGGTGCTGTTGTATGTTACAGGGCAGCTGATTGGTGCTGTTGTATGTTACAGGGCAGCTGATTGGTGCTGTTGTATGTTACAGGACAGCTGATTGGTGCTGTTGTATGTTACAGGGCAGCTGATTGGTTTTGATGTATGATACAGGGCAGCTGATTGGTGCTGTTGTATGTTACAGGGCAGCTGATTGGTGCTGTTGTATGTTACAGGACAGCTGATTGGTGCTGTTGTATGTTACAGGGCAGCTGATTGGCTCAGTAGACTGTCTGAGAGAGAGTTTTGTCGGCACGTTGGCCAGATGTATCGAGAGTCTGGAGAAGGACCAGGGGGATGCTGAGGACTGCGTCGCGAGTGTTCATCTCAAACAGGTACAAATAAACAAACAAACAAACAGGACTGCATCGCGAGTGTTCATCTCAAACAGATACAAATAAACAAACAAACAAACAAACAAACAGGACTGCGTCGCGAGTGTCCATCTCAAACAGGTACAAATAAACAAACAAACAAATAAACAAACAAACAGGACTGCATCGCGAGTGTTCATCTCAAACAGGTACAAATAAACAAACAAACAAACAAACAGGACTGCATCGCGAGTGTTCATCTCAAACAGGTACAAATAAACAAACAAACAAACAAACAGGACTGCATCGCGAGTGTCCATCTCAAACAGGTACAAATAAACAAACAAACAAACAAACGACTGCGTCGCGAGTGTCCATCTCAAACAGGTACAAATAAACAAACAAACAAACAGGACTGCGTCGCGAGTGTTCATCTCAAACAGACACGGGACCTCCATTTAACGTCCTATCCGAGGGACGGCCCTAGCCAAAGCTAGGTACTCATTTTCACCTGAGTAAAGTGAGGAAAGTCGTGTTAAGTGCCTTTCCCAAGGCCACAAGATCGGTAACACGGCAGCCGGATTCGCAATCTCTCGGTTCCGAGGCGAACACACTACCACTGTGCCACGCAGTCCCGCTACCTGCAGGTGAAATATCATTGAGGGAATTTTCAGCATGTGTGGCGCCGGGAAATTTTTTAAATCTTGACCCTCTGAAACGCAATTTCATGAATTTTGATGGGCAAATTTGCAGGTTTAATGAAATTTCTATTTAAAAAAAAACACAAGGGTTTCAGCCTACGTTTATGAGGGCGACGTCTCCTACACCATGTCTCAGGCACCAAAGGCGCGTGGTGTGGAAAGGGAGGTCTGGGAAATTTTGAAATCTTACCCTCTTTAAAGGCTATTTCCTGCAGTTTGATGGATACATTTTGCTGGCAGACGAAGTTAAGTTTAATGGCATTTTTTAAAAAGTAATACAAAGGCTTTAGCTTAAGTTTTTGCAGGTGACGCCACCCAACACAGTTATCATGATGTCGACTACCAAAGGCACAAAACCGGTCAAAAGGGATCCAGGGAAATTTGCAAATCTTTACCCTCGAGCTCTGAAACACCATTTCTTGCATTTTTATGGCCCTAGTGTAAATTTTGCTGGCAGGCTACTCTAGAGTTAAATGACCTTTCTGTAAGTGACACTCCCCCCTGGCGACCGGCCCTCCCCCCTCGCTAAATTCAGTACGGTCCCTAAGATGGTACCTGCCCTAATATGGCACAGATTTTTTTGCTGATCTTATTATTCGTATGTACACAGTGTTTTTTGCCACTGACTATGCTTATTAGGAAGGTAAATAAACCAAGTCCATGCACACAGCTGTTATTTGCATTCAAAATATACTTTTTCACTTCATGTTTTTTTGAAAAACAGAATTTTAACAATAATGTTAGTAGTGCCGAATCACTGCTGTCACCGGTCCCGGTGTACTGGCGGCTCGTGCTGCTAACTATACAAACTCTGACAAGCAGTCACACAACTGTCATACACATAAGAAACAAAATTCCATATAACACTATGAATGTGAGTCTTCAAATGTTTGTTGAGTAGAAAACTGACCATAGGGAAGCAACATAAACACTGACACCATTGTTTTCCCAAGGCAGTGTGGCCATGAAGGTGGCAGACTATAGAGTGCTCCAAAGATATATTTGATTCTGACATGATGATTCATTATGTCTATGAAAAGGAAAGTTAATAGAGATGTCGAAGATATTTCCCGATAAATTAGTTTTGTTGATGTTGGCAGTGTCGTTTTTTCGTAATCAATTATGGTTTTGTTAGTCAGGCAGTCAGAATCAGTGCATCCAGACCATTTCCCGTCAAAACATCAGCTGGATTGTACGAGATACAGCCCTCCTCACATGAGACAAGAAGTACATACAGTCACGATTTTTCTATAAAAAAAAAAAAAAGCTTAAATATTTTAAAATTGAATTCTTATTTCTGTGTACTTAATTTCATCATTTATTGTGAAGAGAGCAAAATTAAAAAAGCGTACCAAGTTAGGCACACTGTCTAGCAACAGCACAAAATCGGAATGTTACATACACGAAAACGTCTCACGGTGTTTGTCGTGTGTAACGTGCAAAGCAAAGGGTTCATGAACCGTATTAATGCATTTCTTATCCAAGTATGTTCTTCAGATGTCAAAAATTCATTAATCAAAACTTGACCACCCTCAGGCAACTAGCGATGGAGCGCCATGAGTTTGAGTACATGAAAAAGCGTGCCATGTTAGGGCACCTCCCGTTATTACTGTAAAGTTAGATAATGCACTAACAAGATCAGAAACAACATACATGCACTGTTGTACAGTTAGACAAGCTACTTTAGGTACTGAAACCAAATGTACAATATACTTGTCATGCTGCGGGATAGCCTTGCAGGGATCGTGCATGTTCAGAAACAGAAAACAAACACACAAGAAACAAACACACAAGAAACAAACACACAGAAAATAAATACATGTGCAGTGAGCCTCTCCATTTTAACCTGAGATGCCCCCCCCCCCCTGCTGAACGCTGCATTATATAGCATGTGGAGCTCACCGTACCCAGAGAACATGTAAAGTTGCATGTGTAGAATAAACTGATGTTTGTGAAGTTCCATGTGTAAAGTGAACTGATGTTTGTGAAGTTGCATGTGTAAAGTGAACTGATGTTTGTGAAGTTGCATGTGTAAAGTGAACTGATGTTTGTGAAGTTGCATGTGTAAAGTGAACTGATGTTTGTGAAGTTGCATGTGTAAAGTGAACTGATGTTTGTGAAGTTGCATGTGTAAAGTGAACTGATGTTTGTGAAGTTGCATGTGTAAAGTGAACTGATGTTTGTGAAGTTGCATGTGTAAAGTGAACTGATGTTTGTGAAGTTGCATGTGTAAAGTGAACTGATGTTTGTGAAGTTGCATGTGTAAAGTGAACTGATGTTTGTGAAGTTGCA
>NC_049983.1:29547880-29550017 GCF_000003815.2 Branchiostoma floridae
TGTTTGGGTCCAGGCTGTTATCTGCAGTGTGTTTGGTCCAGGCTGTTATCAGCAGTGTGTTTGGGTCCAGGCTGTTATCAGCAGTGTGTTTGGGTCCAGGCTGTTATCAGCAGTGTGTTTGGGTGCAGGCTGTTATCAGCAGTGTGTTTGGGTGCAGGCTGTTATCAGCAGTGTGTTTGGGTGCAGACTGTTATCAGCAGTGTGTTTGGTCCAGGCTGTCGATAATCAGCAGTGTGTTTGGGTGCAGGCTTAGGGTTAGGGTTAGGGGTAGGGTTAGGGGTAGGAGTAAGGGTCAGGGTCAGGGAAATCGACAAGTTCGGGCCAAAAAGAGTTGGCGGAAGAGCAATTAACCTAACTGACCGATTTACCTTCTCAAAGCCATATCTACGGCGTAGTGAATATTGGGTTAAGAGTGAACGTTTAGTTTTTAGTTTTTCTGCCTTTCTGGGTTCTTTTCTAACTTATTTTTTAATTAGGTCAGAATTATATAAAGTCACTGGGTAAGAGTTATAAGAGCTAGTTTTTTTAAATGAAAACATTTGGTATTAAAGCCTTTGTGTTGTAATGTATTTTCATGTGTCATATTTCATGTTTTTTATATTTCATATTTCATATTTCATAGGAAATTTGTTAACAATTAATATTCTTTTGTTAAAAAATCTGAGCTTTTAATCTTTATAACTTTAGAATTTGTGGAGAATTCAGATTGTTGTCCCTTTTCAGAGATAAACGCTGATTGATGGGTATTCAAAACTTTACTCAAGTTTGAAAGTTAACTATGGTGGCAATATTATATTGCAAAGTATTTTGTTACACATTTATTATTGTGTCTTAACAACAAAGGGGTGTAGCTGAAACGTTAGACAGTACTTTGTTGGGACTGTATTAAGTTTTGACTCCATTTTGAATTAAGAACGTCTTGGAAAACATTTCCGGTGTCTTATCTTTTGTACAACCTTTCTGTGCCCCACTGAATTTAGAACTGCTGGCAACCTTGAAGCCAGAGGTAGCACAGTTTCTCTCCAGCCATAACTAATTGGCAATGTTAGCGTTTTAAGCTTCAAGATGTGGATCGGGTTGTATTTTGAACCTCAACCGCTAGAGGCCGCTAAAGCGTGGTCTATATTTGGTGAAAAGGAACACGCACATTTGGGGAATGGAATAATGGAATAAATGCTATTTTTTGGCAAAGGCCAATTTGCTAGTTTGGAGCAACTCGACATCCAGCATTGTCAGGAGTTAGGATTAGGGTAAGGGTTAGGTATAGAGTGGAATTTGCATTTCAATATTAGCTTACTCTGGCGGATGGATATACGACCGAATCACAACCTTGGCCTTATCACTGGCGTCTAGATATTAGCGTGAGTATTATGGTCTTAGTTAGGTCACTTCTATCAGGATGTTTTCGTTGGAAAGAATGTAGCATCTCACGGTACGTGTTTTTTTTACCCATTTCTGTCTTTTGGTAATTCAAGTTTTCTTTAATGATTTGCTAAAGAACTAAATCCATTGGGAGGCAAGATTTTACTTGTCTACTTTACCTTTCTAAGGTTTTGTGCTGCATTTAAGAGTGGTATTCACAGTCAGGGCCATATTGCGGGTTTCTTGCTTCTTTTTTTAAATTTGATTTTTGCTTTTTAGATTTAAACGTTCTTGAGCGTGGACTAACATCCGATGTTAGGTTTTCATGGAAACTTAGAAAAGTGGCTTAAATAAATGGGACTTATTCTTTCGGATTGACATGTTGTCTGTTTAGTCCTGTGTGTTGTAATCCCCTCTGTGCACCCGTCCGCAATACCTGCGGTCAAATTCTCACATCTGGATTTCGTTTACGTCCTGAGACGAAGGGAAGAGAGAAGACCTTGGGACGGTTCACTAGCTGTTGTATGGATATGGGGTTAGGAAACGGGTGGGGGTACGGGTACAAGAACGAGTACGTGTACATGTACGGGTACAATGAAAAGGTAGAGGAGCGGGTTAGAGAATGGGTTAGGGAACGGGAGCGGGTTAGGGAACGGGATAGGGAACGGGTTATGGAACGGGATAGGGAACGAGATAGCCGACGGGTTATGGAACAGGATAGGGAACGGGTTAACAGAACGGGTTAGGGTTAGCGCGGACAATGCGAGAGTACATG
>NC_049984.1:0-477 GCF_000003815.2 Branchiostoma floridae
AAATAGATAAATAAATAAACCACAGAATAAAAGAAACAACAAGTCTTTATTTGCAGGAGGCACATGTTGGTTGTATTGTTGTTTATCTTAGCAGACTCAGCTGAAGTAACTAATAATATCTAATATATTGACAGGAACGATAACATAAGTAAACTATTAGAAGGTATATGATTCCAAGGACTGTGCATGATATATCACTGTGATAAGAATAAGTTAAATGGCAGTCTCAACATACATGGTTTGGCAATCGAACTGACCTCAACTCCTCTCCCATTTCTCTCATCCAGGTTCATCTCATGCAGTTCTGGATAGAACGCCTAATAGTCCATGGGCCAGCACCCCAAATTTCACATATCGGTACCCTCCGGGGTGGCAAATTCTCCTTGTTATTTTTGAATAGTAGAAGGCCTGTGGCATATATTTTGACGTGATAGCCATTCTGGTATGGTAGCTTTCTACCGGCTATCACCCTTCAAA
>NC_049984.1:805-3097 GCF_000003815.2 Branchiostoma floridae
CTTGTTCTCATTGAAATATCGAATATGGCATTTTTTTGGTCGAAAAATAAATCGGCTTTATTTTCAGTGAAAACTACGTGGTTGTTCAGGAAAATTCCTCCTTTAACCAAAAATGGCAAGTTGAACTTATTATTTTCGGCCCCATTGGTAATGCATTACAGGGCATGTAACAAACGTTACCGGTAACGTTTGTTACAACAGTAGACTTTACCCTGTTTTCTTCGAAAGGACTCACCTTATTGACTACATCATTTAGGTATAAGTGAACGTCCCTCAGAGGAACATTTAAAAAGTGGGCAGCTTTTTTACACCAGGTCAAAAAGAAAGCTTAGACAGCATCGAACAATGGTAACGTTTGTTACAGTCATTTCTGTACAACATTTTTTTAAGCAAGGTGGGATACAAATGACAGTCAACAACCCTTTTCTTGTTTCTTTAGAAAGCCAGAAAAACTGTGCAGCGTCACAAAAACGATCATTTCTAGTCTTATACGTGGATAATATAACCGTGGCAACCATCGTACTCGTGATGGTAACGTTTGTTACAGAATCTGGCGACAGGCATGAACCACCTCACACAGCCTCCAAGATCAGTGACAGGAGCGATATGACGTGATCGGTCAGAGGGCCTGGACAGCTAGTTTCACCTACCGAACTATCATTCTGGGAACTGAATTGTTACATTTTTGGCTACTATTTGAATTCTTCGTTTCTTCTCAGGCGACAGCCATATTTTAGGGGGTGAAGTCACACCCGTGGCTATAATAATCTTCTAAGCCATCAACCAATACGAATGCTGTTGTGCATCATTTGTAAAACATTACAGGGGTTGTGGAAAAGTGAAGGAACCAGTGATGTTGTCTATAATTTGCTCCATATCAAGGCATAAAGTCAGGCGACAGCATTTCGACATTTAAATGAGAACGAGCCTACAGGCTCAATGACAAAGAAAATTCCCTTAGGCATTGGAGACCATCCTAGTTCTAGGCACATGCACATGTGGAAACTTGTAGGTTGTAAGTTTTGTAATCTTTACAACAGTGTAGAAAAAGGCATCGGTAGTTTTGTATTCAGTGTGTCAAGTTTTACAAGCCTGCCAGAATCTTCAGTTAGCTACGTTTTACACCAGATATTACACTGCTCCATTCTAACGGGTCTCCATACATGAAAATTTTGTTATAGACTTTGTTTTTGGTTTGCCCTTATGTTAACAAATGAATGGTCAGGCATAATAACACACCATTAGACTAAGTGTTTTGCAGTTTGTCCAACGCAGCAAACCTGCACTGCACCTCATATATAGTCAATGAGGTTATATAGACATGTCTAGATATGCCTATATATGTCGATACAACCTCCTTTATAATGTATACCATCATTGATCAAGAAAAGTACAATATACTTGTATTCATCCCAGAGTAACCTTGTTCTTGACCTTTTGTTATGGTCTTGTTTCTAGATAAATTTTTAATATGCATGACGCAGTCCTGCATCCACATATCCTGTGTCACATATGTGGTGCCCCGGTAACCCCCATGCAGAGCCTTTTTCATTGTGTACGACATACTAGATATACGCTGTGAATCTTAGTAAGGTATCTACTAAATAACGAAAAAGAGCAAAAGATTTGTAAAAAAAATGTGTGAAATCAAGGTAATTCATTTTCAGGTATCCTTATAACCCCCATGTAGAGCCCAAATTAACATTTCCAATCAATTATGATATTTTTCACAGTTAAGTATGATTTACAAGATGACAGGAGCAAAATCATGCGTCAGAGAACTTGACTCTCTGCTGTTTTGGCTTGAAACATGACTGAGTACACCCTTAGCAACGGCCTTAGCAACAGTTTTGCTAACGATTCTGAAAGAAATGACGTAAAAAAACACATTTCTGCATCTGTTACATGTTAAACATTTTAACACGATTCCTTGTACTTCTACTGATGTAATCAGAGTAAAATACTACAGAAAAGTAAGTTCTTTGCATCAGTTTTGTTGTGGAGTACGATCTGAAACCTCCTTAACAACAGCCTTAGCAACGGCCTTAGCAACGATATTGTCACTATAAGCTGGCAGATGTGTCATTCTTCACACATTCATATCTCCGGATTTCATCGATGGATTTCGATCATTTAAAGCTTAATATGCAGAGAAGGATAGGTACGGTAAGTCTAACTCATCAGGCAAGGCCCCATAGGTAATGTGAATAAATGAACGATATTGGGAAGTAAAGTATATATTTTTCACCAGAAAATCACCAAAAAATATGATTTTAGGCAGTCATAATTTCG
>NC_049984.1:4998-9519 GCF_000003815.2 Branchiostoma floridae
TTAGCATTCCACGATGTTTTACGGGCCTGAAAGTAGAGTCTGGCGGCGGGCGGTACTGTCATGTCAACACAACCTGACAGGTCATTATGCTTAGACGAAACTTAAGACCGCCTAGCTTTTCAATAGCGCCCTTAGCGGCGGGTGTTAGATGGACTATGAAACATCAGGTGTATAACGTTTAAATTCTGGCACCAACGCGTCACTTAATATGGGGACGACCTACTTGTATACTCGTGTTTCAAACTTACCTTTATACAAAACCAAGAAAGTGGTGGGATGCATCATAAATCTACACGTAATACAGTGGAATTGTGGACTATTGTATATATACTTCACAATGTGACTATAGAACTCCAAACTAGCCAGGATACTTCACCCCATCACCCGATCAGTCTGATACTTCAGACCACACCTAGCCATAGTTGATCACACAACTGTTCCTGGGATACTGTAGTTTGTGTTGTTTACATCATGCACTTGGCCCAAGAGACGGAACAAGAGCTCAATATGGCGGACAGGACCGTGAGGTCGCCACCAACCACACCCGTACACACAGGTGCGTCAGACCGGAAACCGTGACCTTAGCTTCTGTCACCTGCCTCAGGACTGTTATTCAAGCGAAGCTGTCACCGTAAACAAGAGGGGAGTACGTCAATAGCTATCCCTCGTACAGTTGGCAGCCCTAGTTCGCACCAAAGAGGACGTGACTACGTGACGTTTGCCGGCCGTTTGGTATATTTTCTGATTGGGTGCAGTAATCGTTGTTACCTGCTTGTAGGTTACCTGATCATGTCATGTCTTTGTTAGTCTGATATCTTGTCTAGAAGTGTGAATAAACCCATACCTGCAGCCAAGTTGTTTTCCCAGTTGTTTCTATTGCCCCTGGTGCTGTTTATATCCGCTAACCTGGCACATACGGGGGTAGGAGCGAAGATTCCAACATTTTGAAGTCCTCCCACCGACCAAACAGGTACAAAACAACACGGGTACAACAATACAGACAGGAACCGTTTGTCACGAGTTTGTCTAGAGTGTATGGAATGTGTATTGTAAATAGACATATCATGTTCAACAAGCGTTCGTAGAACTCAACCTCCGTGAAATGGGTGAGGGTGTGGTGGTTTGAAGGCGTTTTTTATTAAGACATCTCAGGGGCTAGCGTGGCATCCTAGCTTCTTGCTGCGAGTGTTGTTTCTATGAGACCAACCATAGCCATCACGCCAATAGGGAACACGTACGGAGCCGACTCAAGGACGACAGTGAGCGCATCTGCCCTATAATCAACTTCTATTAATGCAAACCAGGGGCTAGTTTGAGAATTTGTGAATAGTACACAGAGCGGACGACATTAGGCAGTGTACGAGGTATAGCAGTGCTATTTCATAGGTAAGTGAACACAAATGGTAAATGAGTGAGAGAGAAGAGAGATAAAAAACAGAAAACTTTATTCTTAAACCAATCAGAACCTTATGATTAACACCTGTCTCCCCCGAATATTCATCGGCACGAGCTAACTTAATCTCCAAGCAGATCACTGGTGGCAGGCAATATCCACGCACCGAAACAATCTCCTACGGTGGCAAATGAAGCTCGATCGGCTAATGGAGATTGTTTCGATACTGCCTGCCACCACCTCGGATCTGCTTCGGTAACATCCTGATGACTACGAACCCCTGTAACAGACAGGCCTGTCACCAGACGTAGATATTGTCCTTGGGGTTTGTGCTGTTGACTTAGACTCTGAGGAATCCGGAGAAGAACATTTGTTGTTAAAATCAATAATTAAATCAATATCATTAATGTCTACTAGGTATTTTCCCTTTTTGCAAATCCAGCAGCAGTCGCTTCAAAAGTGGTAAAGCAGGGGTTTTATGCAACAAGTTTGCTACATTATTGAAGATATAAGGACGGAGGCGTCTTGATAGTGCTGGGCGCTGCAGCATCTTACTGCACACTACACCCACTGGGTGATCGGTGAAACTTAAAAGTAGAATCAAGAATGACACCCAATCATCTAAAAGAGCTAACCCTTTCCAGAGTATCATCATTAAGCTTTATCTCTAAGTCAGGAGAGGAATTTGTTTGTATAGTGGAGCTCATAAGCTAAGCATCCACGTTGTCTTATGTTGCTTATAAATGGTACTTCTAGGTGCTTATAGATGGTACACATAACCTAACGCGCAGTTCAATGCATTGAGCAAGCATTGTCAGACACACCTGACATACCTGTGTTAGGTAACGCAAGCTAACGAGGCTCGCATCCGGGCTATATCTGTACAACAAACAGGTGCGGCGCAGTCCGGACACTTTCATCACCAGATATGTTTGTCTTGTCCATAGTTACTAAACTTATCCTTCTCTGTCCCAAATGGTCAGTACAATTACTTCGTCCATGTAAAAATGCATATCTGGGAAAATAGAATCTGGATGTTCAAGGACTTTGCAGTCCTATGAAATGTTTCAACATGCAACGTTAGTTAAGATGTGATGACCTTGACCTTATGTGACCTGCCGTGTGTTTATCGTCCCACTTGTCTATCAAACCGTTAACTCAGTTTGTAACTCCTGTGTTCAACCTGCTGTTTGAATAAAACTGCAGCCCTGGTGGTCCGAGGAACCGGAGCAAGCTGAAAACTCTATCACTAGATAGACGTTTACCCCCTATCTAATGCAGTTTTATTATCTATTTTATTCTTGTTGCTAAGCATTACTTCGTAATTCTTTGACGTGTATAAACGCTGTCCCGCATAAGTCCGCGACGTAGATAAAGTCACAACCGTCTTATTGTCCACACGTCCACAACATTAAGGTTTAAACAGTGCTTAACACGAATGCGTTATATTGTTATTTGTTTATGAAACAGGTGTAAATTAACGTGTACATTCTGGTATCCACGCGTCACTACGCATGGCGACCACTTAAACAAACTTACCTTTGCAAAAACTAAAATGGCGGAATGCTCCCAAAGTCTACACGTAGTACAATATGATGGTGAAACATTGTATACTTCATATTGTGACTAAAACTCTGTTACCCAGGACCATACTAGCCGGGATAATTTGACCCTATCAGCTCTTGATCAGTCCGAAATTTCAGACCACAGTTGGAGTAGGACCATACCTGTAGCCACCGTGGATCATACAGCTGTCCCCTGTTGCTGTCTGTGGTGGTTAACTTGGCCCTGCAGACGGGACAAGCCAAGAGCGCAACATGGCGGACTCAGACGGTCTGTACTGGCCACAAAAAAATACCAGTTCAACCAGGTGCACCAAACCGGAAACGGTGACCTTAGCTTCTGTCACCTGCCTTGTAGTTTTCGTTCAAGCGAAGCTGTTATCGCAAGCAAGTTCGGAGTACGTTTTCAGTTGGTAAATCCAGCAAAAGCGTTTTAAGCAGTTAATTCAAAACAAGTCAGTAAAGAAAATTCAGATCTCTTTGGCTGTGATTGGATTGCCATGTACACTATGTCATATTGGCTTGTTGACTGCAATCTAACAGTTACAAATTCTTCGGTCTGTTCCGACAACGCCATTATCATGAGGGAGATATAAAAGGGACTTATGCCATGCTTAAACAAATGAAGCGTCAACAAATAAGGAATAATTTCTTGCAGATCACCTTCGAGCTACGTCAGTCATCTCTGCGAAATTATAGGCCTTAAAAGATGAAGGGAGGAGCATAAAAATGCCGTCTTTAAGAGAATACCCCAATGAAACTACATTCAGCACCTACATTTACAGTCAACGTGTGCATATATGTATGTAATCTTATGTAGTAAAGGACAACAAGAGACCAGAATATATGAATCTGGGTTGGGATTCGGAGAAGAATATTATTAGAATCAATAATTAAAATCAATATCATTAATGTAGGTCTTTTCCCTCTCTGTAAATTCAGCAGCAGTGTTTTAAGCAGTCGCTTCAAAAGTGGTAAAACAAAGGTTTATACAACAAGTTTGCTACATCAGTGAAGATACAAGGACGGAGGCGTCTTAATAGTCCTGCGGGCGCTGCAGCATCTTACCGCACACTACACCCAAGTGATCGGTGAAACTTAAGCTAGAATCAAGTATGACACCCATTTATCTATAAGAGCTAACCCTTTCCAGAGTATCATCATTAATCTTTATCTCTAAGTCAGGAGAGGAATTTGTTTTTATAGTGAAGCCCATAAGCTAAGCATCCACGTTGTCTTATGTTGCTTATAAATGGTACTTCTAGGTGCTCATAGATGGTACTAGGGGTGGGTACCGGTACGGTGTACCGGTACAAAACCGGTTTTTCTTATTGGACCGGTCCAGAAAAACCTGACCTGAAAAAAATCGGTGGACCGGATGTTGGACCTATTGGAAAAGAAAACAAATATTTACTGCTTATATTGTACCAGTCGCTGAATTTTCCAAGGTAACATGTAACAGTCCATATGCTCTTGGGTCACAGTCAGGCACCTTGGAGTGTGTATAGTGGAGTCTTCCTTCATAGTTTATATTTCGACCAAGTTTTACAGTAAATCATACTGATA
>NC_049984.1:9619-15253 GCF_000003815.2 Branchiostoma floridae
GATCTGGAAAGCACTCGAACGTGTGTACATGGATGACGCAGTAAGTCCAACCTACTTGCACCAAATAACTGAAACACGATCCAAATTTAAAGGGGAAAATCCAATTTGTTCCCTTTTTTCGTCTCGAATTTTCAAACCTCAAGATACCCAAATGTTGAAAGTGAAGCTGCTGAGTATGCTATAATAAAGCGCCATCAGCGCGGCTAAAAGCCGCCGATGGTCATCAGCGCGGCTAAAATCCGCCGGTCACAGGTCGGTTGAAAGCCGCCGGTGCCTTTAGCGCGGCTAAAATCCGCCCGACACAGCGCGGTTAAAAGCCGCCGGTGCCTTCAGCGCGGCTAAAAGCCGCCGGTGCCTTCAGCGCGGTTAAAAGCCGCCGGTGCCTTCAGCGCGGCTAAAAGCCGCCGGTGCCTTCAGCGCGGTTAAAGCCGCCGGTGCCTTCAGCGCGGTTAAAAGCTACCGGTGCCTTCAGCGCGGCTAAAAGCCGCCGGTGCCTTCAGCGCGCCGTCGGTCGCAGCTAGCGCGGCTAAAAGCCGCCAGCTGCAGCGCGGTTAAAAGCCGCCGTATCACAGCGCAGCGCGGCCAACAGCCTTGTAACGTCGGCGCGGCTAAAAGCCTCGTGCCACCAGAACGGCTAAACGTTAATAACGGCCCTGTTCCTAGGAGCGATTCTCTATAAAAGAATGAGATGATTCAATAACGTGTTCTCACGAAAGTCAGCGGTCCTATCAAAGTTTTTAGTTTTGTATTCAACTGATATGCTACAATGAGTGTCAACATATTGACAATATTACTATTACACTACATTAATAGCACCATGAAAAGCGTCACACTACTAATGTTGTACTTTCTTGGACACTGGACACGCCTATGTAGAAAGTTATATTTTTTCCGCAAGGAGATTTAGACATCCAAATAGAAATGCAATTTTGGAAAACCTTCCTCCTGAGAACCGGATGAAGGTCTTTCCCAATTGTGTTACCCCACATTTTGACAACACAGGTGTACTTGAAAAAAGAAATAGGAATATCATTATTACCACACACCATAGTCTTGTTTCAGTCTGTCAGGCAACCGAATTATTTTATGCTCCAATCACCAATCCAGGCAAGACATTTCGTAGTGGAATAAGTACATCATTAAAACCCATGGCCTGTTTCATGGCGTTCCAGGCCCTCTCTATCTCTGCCACTAGCCTCTACCAGGCTCCGCGGATCGGTGGCCTAATTGTAGAAAGTGGACAAATAGAGTCTATAGTACACTAGGGGAGTCAGCCGGCCAGTGGAGTACGTGTCTTATCTTGTGACAGATGTACAGCGACGATCTCCTCATACTTGGCAGTTCTTCTATTCTTCGAGAGGCTTTTCTCAATCGACTCCCTCACATACACCCCGTCGTTGTTTGGCACGGAGTTTCAGGCGCTGTTTGTCCTGGTAGGTGGTGATGACCTTCACAAACTAGGGTACCATCTGTAGACCATCGTTGGACCCTGCCGGGACGACCGCGAAGTCGTCTGTCTTGTACAAGGGGTCCTGTAAACAAAGTGTTAAAGGGCTATTAGGAAGGTGGAATGGCATTTGTGTCATATGTTGGGCGACAGTGAAGAATAAAACATGTCTACAAAATAGATAGGAAATTCATGTGATTGAAAAAAAATGTTGGATGTATTTGGTCTCTTCAGGTGAATCAGCGGTAACAGATATGACCACTATTCTCTTAGGAAAGGTTGGTTTCTAGTGATTAGTAGTGCCAGGAAATCTCGGCCATTATAAATCCCAGCTACCCAACCTCTGCTTGGAGAATATGTACCGCCTTTTTGTGGTAGCGTATCTGTTGTGGTTGGTAACAAGCGTTTTAGGAATTGCCGACAGGGTCGGAAGGAGGTGTTGATTGATAGGTTGGAGAAACAGCTACTCTACTATACTAATACGTCCCCGAATGGTCGGTGCCTTTTTCTTGACATTTCAAGTTATACTAAGGTTTAAAGCTGATTTTACAATTTAGCACCTCCTGATGCACGCAGTTATAATGGGTTAGTATGCTAAAGGTCGCTACACTTACGGCCGATACCATGTCACCGACCGGTCTATGGCATATCCGTCTAACTAAAGCGTATTGTATGTAATCTTAACTTTTCGCGGGACAACAAGGCTTTTTATAAAGTCTTTAAATGTCCATTAGCGTCTTGAATTAACACAGAAAGGGACACACGTCTCGGCGTGTGTAACGGCCATTAACAGCAGATTATCACCTAATTAAATTGATTGTAAAGTATGTGTGGATTAACATCCAGATGGCCGGTCCTGTGCCCGTTGTGTGGGGCACTGTAAACCCTTTAAAATTGGTCTGTTGTATCAAAAGCTCCTTGGTTGTATAGATGATATTTTTCGGGATACAAATTAAACCTACTTTTGGCTAATTTACCTCATCTGTCTTTTCTTCTTCTTATCCCGACTATCGTTTACGAGAAAGTGTGACGGACGTCGGCTATGCAAGGACAATCATACAAAACGTTGTACATCACACACATAGGAGATACAAAAAGTTTGAAGACTATCCCATCTTGGGATACAGACGTTGAAAGTAGGTCAAAGTAAAATGGTAGCGCCGAACCTTTTGTATGACTAACATTCTGAGAGTCGAGACTCTTAGGATACAGAGTTTTGGGCACTTTTCAAGGAACACTATGCTATCTAGAGAGACTATTTTATACATGGACGGATTACTACAGAATGACCCACATATAATAAAGAAACGCGTTGGCTGGCAGTTTTGCTGAGGTTTTGTGCGCTCAAATTTCGTCTACTTAAAAGTAATCATGAAATGTCAAAGGATCATATTGATACTAGGAACAACCGGTACCTGTTCCTCCTGTCAGTATCCCACCCCACCTCCCCTGTGCACAAGTGGAAGGATCATCAGGGGTATTCAAGATTCGATCGCTGCAATTCTCGTCCTGCGTGCAGCCTTCAACCCATTGTAAATTTGACAACACACTCTTGTTTCAAGCATAACTATCTATTCTCTAAGGAATCATGCTCTTGGAATGTACCCGCGATAGTACATGCAATAGGTATGCACCTTGCACGGCAGCAAAAAGATGTTAGCAAATTGAGTTGGGAAACTGCAGTTTATTTATTGTAAGTAATTTTAATCTATCAGTTCTGTTTCCGTTTCTGTTTAAAAAGATTTTCTGTCATATATGGTTTATATGGCAATGGCATTCTGGAACTGGAGTGTTTGCCTGTGTGTGTGTGGAGACAGGACCTGTATAGGCTCAGACATTGTGTTCAGAAACTTGCGGTGTTTTACCACAACAGGAACACCTGAAACACGTGCTTATCATTTCCAAAGCTCAATGTACGTTTCAACCGAAAGGTTTATAGGGTTTTATATAGTTGGACACCGTTTGCCCTTGGATAATGACTCCCCCCTCCATATATCTGCTTGGGCATAACGAAAGCACTGGCGATTAGTTCCTGTGACACCGGCCCCCCGCTCCCGCTGAGATGTAGATATGCATCACTGCATTTGCCCCGGGTTTGAGGATAGGGTCACATTACCGCTCGCCCTCCAAACCTTTTGTTGTTACTCAACTACGGTTGTCAAAGAGAGTGGGAACAAGGAAAGTGGGGAAAGCGGTATACGATAAGAAAGTCACATTTTTTTCGCAACAATCTCTACTTGGAGATTGAGAGTGATACATTGGCTCTACCCTGGGAGCCAGACAGGACCGGGTAGCTAGCGAGGTTTGTTAGCAAGTTTTGTTCGGGGAGCTAAGGCAGTCAGCCCGACAATCTCACATTAGCACTCCGGGGGAGTTTAAGCCCGAAGGAGTTATCGCTGAAGGGTAGGTCCTAGCTGCCCGATCCCGGATGGCCTCAAGGGTACATTGGCTCTATTGAAAAACAAGGACTTACATGTAACTCGTGTGACAAGGTGAATTTTGCTGCAGACGAAAGCAGCTACTCTCCATGTAGATGCTGTTGGAGGAAACGTGTGACTTTCTTATATAGTTATTATATGCCGCGTTTTTTGTTCGCATTCCTTCAGTTTTCCCCGATGGCCGACAACATCTGCTCGGCTGATTTACGGGTTGCAAAATTGTCATCATTATCTGTCGACGACGGGGTTATACCGCCCCTTACGGGGTGACATACCCTTCTGTTGGCTGAACACAAAGAAGTGGACTACCGTTCGGGTGAATGATGGTACGGTAGGATAAAACCCGGGCCTTTAGGTCCTAAACTAAATAAACATGCTGTCGATTATGCCACACGATCCTATGCAAAAGATATTTATAAAATGAATAATATCACAGTATGTCCCCTGAGACACTACTGTCCAAGCAGAAGTTACTCTGTGGATTTTGTTACATGTTATAGCTAATTACGTTAGCTTATTGCTTTATGTTTTGTAAAGTTTTCTTCATGTTCACTGACACGCCTAAAGGCACGTCAAAAACACGCCGAACCTTTGCTCGGAGAATACCTAACCTATCAACACCAACCGTTTCGACGGATCATTGATGTCGGTTGATGTCGGCGGGAATGCAAGCCGAAACACATACCATATGTAGATCGTTATCTTCACCAGCTTGAGACAGGAATACAGGAGGCTGATCACAACGTTACTGACCATCCCACATGCTCGGCCTTGCATTGACTCTAACTGAGTCTAAGCAGATGTAAGAATCCGTCAAATTCTAACTTCTTGGTGTTTGAGTAATGTTACGTTGTTTTTTTAGTCTTGTTTTGTTTTTGGCTTCTGATGTAGAAGAAGACGAATCGTTAAGATACAAGAGTACGAAATTGATTTGAGCTAGATTTTGCGAACGGCGAAAGTATTTAAAGCACAAAGAGGATGTTGTAGCGGGATCAAGAACTCCACGAAATCATCTTTCGGAAGTGACGTAAAACGGGGGTCCCGTGTTCGAGGAGATACTCTCAAAGCAGAGGTTAATAGGCTCCAGCTGTTTTTTAACGTTTTTTAGTCGTTTTTATCGGGCTTTCTATTTTGTATTGTATCTCGCATTGTCATATCCTAACTTAGGTTTTGACAGTAGAGTTTTGACAATACAAGATACAATACAAAATAGAAAGTTTGAGCCGGAACAGCCGGAGCCCTAACCTCTGTTTGAAGATTAAGAGGAGGCGCCTCGAGCACGTATCAGCCTCATTACTCACACTTTGGGAACCTACAGGCTGCAAGTAATACACCAGATTAATTATGGGCCAGAATGCTTACATCTGCTTGGACTGATTTGCTGATGTAAGGATGTCCCATTGGAAAAGTTTATCATCTGTATTTACAAGACTCAGCTCCATTTTTAATTAAAGGGTTTACAACGCTTTGGAGAAGGAGAAAGCAGACAAATTAAAACAACTCCGAGAGATCCGAGTCCTTACATATGTAACATACTGGCCGAGCAGATGTGGTGGGAGAGGCTCAGAGGAAACCACGTACACGGTGTGTTGAATGATATTTCCCTCCCAGGCTAGACACTCCTACACATACATACATCCTTGTACTTGGAGATTACAGTTGGCTGGGTGAGCTCGCCCACTGAAAGATTCTACCCCGCCAGACTAATATGCTATTTCGTATCCTTTCATTTACTAGGAAAGCTACTCT
>NC_049984.1:17719-37017 GCF_000003815.2 Branchiostoma floridae
ACAAGTAAAGTACAATAAAGACTTGCCTGAAAATGTGCCGAGCAGTATCCCTACATATGTATCTGCATGTGTAAAGAAGGGATCTATGTTGGTACCTTATTCTGGTCCCCGTGTAATGTTGCTACCTCCGACGATCGAGATAACGGTCCCTAATGCGTCATGTACCGGAGAGGTCACGGTAGCTTTGGAGGGTGTTTCTTGAGTAAGGTGCAGCACGACGGGCTGATATGTTTAGCGGGCCGAGGTCAACAGCAAAAAAACAAACTTAACATTTGGGGAGAGGTAAGAGACTTTGACTATCGTGGAATTTGCGCGCGCTTTTCTGTGTTCCACTGTTTGAACTTTCCCTGCTTATCACGGCAGGTGTTGATTTACCAGCTCCGAGTGGGACGGCAAACACAGGAAAGTCTGGTGATAAATAAATAAATCAAAGTCTCCAGTCTGACGCACTTGTTCGTCTCGTGATGGGGCGGCGGCCGCCATGTTGAAGAGTTCGGTTGTCCCGTCTACACGGCAAAGTTAGCGGATAGACAACACCAGGGACGGTTTTCTGATCCAACATGGCTGCAGGTATGCTGTAAGACATTAGAGGAATCAGGGCTTGAAATGCCGTAGTGAGACAAGCGTTTGGTATTGTAAAACATACAAGTCATACCTATACATTAAACAGAAGTTGACTACTACTGTTTGACCATATACTATAGCGTACCTGGTGTTTTGTAGCATTTTATTTTTCATTTATGTCAGCAAAACTACTTTCGTCACTTCATGTTTATTAAAAGTTGTCGCAAAACCTACTTTACAAACATGAGCAGGTGTGGTACCTGCTGCTTTACTATGGTGATTAGCTACTTTGAGACCTTGTTGTTGACCCCAGAAAGGACATTAGTTGGTAGCGGCGTCACTTTGGGTGCAATTCACAAACAAGCCGCAAAGGGCGCTGATGAAAGCCAGCCGGTACAAAGGTGCGGTCTGATCATATTTACCCGCCAGGCCGTGTTTACACTTCAGCACGGCCAGCCGCCAGACGTTTGAGTGACATTTTACATACGATCCTTAGAAGTTAGTGAATTGACATGTACAACCAGTTTTTTCTAGTTAGGCCATGTTGATTTGATTATATGGATGACATCCTCTGGGAACTCCAAAACTAATGCGAGCGAGCGAATAAAAAAAAGTTTGGCCAAAAAAAATTGCCTTCAGTATGAAATCTAAGTGGTCAGGAAGGTTGGACATAGGACTTAACACACATAGTATGGTATACCAACAGTTAGGTGTGGGGACCAGTACATCATACGGGTGCAAAACATTTTTTTTCTTCTTGGACCAATCCGAAAAAACAGACCTGAAAAAAAATTAGAGGAATAGGTTTCGCCAATTACAAAATGGACACACTATGTCGGCAGGCATTTGGGGTCTTACTGGTGGCCAAGAAGTCAAGTGCGAAGTCAAGTGGAGTTTATAGTCAATTGTACCAAGTTTTTACAGTCAAAGGTACAGAGACAGTTAGCCTTTATTACATGGAAATAGGATTTTAAATTGCTAGTGGGAGTCCAATAATCCACCAAACAGATTCCTTTGTAGCAAAATTGACCAATTACCATTGTTTTGAGTATTGCCAGTTCTCAAGTTTTCACAGACAATCAGGTCCAGGTTCAGGTCCGGACCTGGAAATGATCCTCTAGACCTGAATTTTCTGTACTAGTACCTCCCCCTACCAACAATAGATTTTATTTCCTTTCACATCTTATTCTTTGACTTTTGATTTATTTTGGCATTCTATGACATTAGTTATCTGTTTTCTGATACTTTTTTCAATCTACGGAATATTTGTGCTCATTTTACAGCTGCTTTGCACAATTTATTGTGTGGTCGAAAACCTTTTTTTTTTTAAACTGCCGAAAATTGGTGCGAGCGCGGATGTCATCCATATAATAAAATCAACATGTAGGCCTTAGCTGCACTTGTATTGAATTGTTCTGCCAGTTCATTCTAATGACGGATCTCACTCGAAACTTCCGGAATCAAATCTCCGTTTTTATCCAGTTGTAGAGATTAAAGTGTATTTGAAGAAAGTCGCTTTACCTTTTGTTGTGTCAATAAAGCTTCTGCATAAGGTCATTTGCATATAATCTACCTCCATACCGTATCAGCCACACGGTGATTTACATCATTCACCCGGACGGGAGACCTGGCGCATCCCCGTCTTGTATTCAGCAAGATCTAAATATTATATGGCGGCATGAGGTTGCCGAACTCTAGTTTTATAACAAAAGCCGCTTTTGTCGTGTCAATCAGACATATATAACTACTACTGTTGAAAACAACGTTAGACATTTCCGCTAGAATAGTCAACTGCACCTTTTCTGGTGTTCGCATCTTTGAGAGATATAAAATAAAACTATAGGAAATAAAACTAAAGCTACAAAACGTTCTACAATGCCTTATTTTTCCATGTTACCAGCAGATTCTGAGAAGATGAACCTGGACACGTTCTACACGGCTGTGCAGAAAGGTGACGTGCAGACTGTGAGGAGGGGGCTGGAGGCTGGGGTGGACGTCAATGTCAGGAGGGAATGGGAATACTTGGTAAGCCAACTGATCTTGTCATGTAGGGTTACAGACTGGAAGTCAAACCTTATCTTTGTAAGAACTTGATTTACCTTCACTTTGTGCCATCCCCATCTTGTGGATCCGGGACATGATTAACACTGTCTTAAAGGATAAATGCGATGATGACTTAATCTAGTCAATTAAAAACATCTCATCAAGGTAAGAATGTAGTCTCTATACTGATCGAACCGTTACCAACAGGTGGACATAGCTAGCTAACAAGAGTTTCATTCTATATATGTTCTATTAAAATATGTTATTTTGTGTGACCATACCGTCTGTATTGTCATGTTGTAACCGGTTATCGTCCCAACTGTTGCTCTATCCAGCCTGCCCAGACACCCCTCCATGTGGCCAGCGAGTACGGGCAGACTAAGGTGGCGGAGCTGCTGATTGAGCATAAAGCTGAGGTGGATGCGAGGGGCGGGTTGGTAAGTAGAAATAACTGTGTTCTGATCTCAACCCGGGACGGTCTGGCTCGTTGTTCCCAACCTAACTATTTGGTCGCGATTATCACCTGAGCATCGCTCAGTTTATCAATGAATGAAAGACCTTTATTGTACATTCATGCCTCAACGGGCTAGGTACAGGTCACTGATAACAGACATGACAGACATATGCATAGGCAACAAGATACAGATTAACTATTTGAAGTTGCTAAGCTAACAGGATGGTCGACATCTTCTCGCTTCTTTGTACAGGAGTAAATAGAAGAACAGATAATGTTTGATATACAGGGTTTATCTAGGCGCATCAAAAATATAAATTTATCCGTCGCATTAATATTAAGATGTTCAAAATATGGGAACTCTTTTCTGATATGTTCATAAAGCACAGTTCGTTACTTATAGTAAAATTTACAGTGTAAGATAAAATGCTGTTCATCTTCTACCTGTTGTAGATCACAAAATTGGCAGACTCTATGCTGCAGAGGAGTGCGGTTGTGCTTTCCAGTTTCAATATGTAACTTGTGGCAACTAATCACACAATAGCGGTTAAAGTAGCCTGATTTAATCGCGCTTCCCACATTGCCGGGAGGGGTCAATTAGCCCCGGACAGCAGAGCTTGCGTTACACAGACTGCGGTTGAAGTATATATATATATATCGTTCGTTCGTCCGTCAAGTCGTCGAGGACCGCTTTTGTCATCAGTGTCGTCCATCCTTCAGGTAGTCAGATGAGTTCGCAGGTGGCTGTACAGCCCTATCTTCGCTCTCAAGTGTCTGTTGCAGTGCGGGCAGGGGAGTAGAGAGATGCTGTTGTGTGTATATCATAGAAGTAGGGGAAGTGCATTACTCTTCATTGCTGATACATGTACAGATAGCTGATAGCAGCGCAATCCATTCCTGAGGACTGGTTCGTTACATGTACCAGGAATAGTACATTTCTCCTGGCTGTAGGTTTCAGTTACAGGTGGGCTAGTGAATTGTGCCAGGGATAGTGCGATACATGACAGGGAAGTTTCAGTCGATTCCCTGTTTCACTTAACGTTATGTTGATGTTCACCTTAATCGTCGCCATGGCAATAATGTTTTTATTGCCAGTCTTATTTCCTTTATTTTTCCTTGTCTATTTTTACCGGGCCCTTGAGTTGTAACTCACCCCTGCGCAATCTGCCGTTAATCTCTGGTTTTAGAAGCTTGTCAGTATGAAAGAAGAAGAATAAGAGTTTCATTCTGTAAGATATGTCATTTTGTGTAACCATGTCACCTGTACAGACATGTTGTAACCGGTTATCACCCCAACTGTTGCTCTATCCAGTATGACTCGACACCCCTCCATGTGGCCAGTGGGTGCGGGCAGACTGAGATGGCGGAGCTGCTGATTGAGCATAAAGCTGAGGTGGATGCGAGGGACGAGGTAAGTAGAAATAACTGTGTTCTGATCTCAACCCGGACGGTCTGTCTCGTTGTTCCCAACCTAACTATTTGGTCGCGATTATCATATGAGCATCGCTCAGTTTATCACACAATAGCGGTTAAAGTAGCCTGATTTAATCGCGCTTCCCACATTGCCGGGAGGGGCCAATTAGCCCCGGACAGCGGAGCTTGCGTTACACAGACTGCGGTTGAAATATATATATTTACTTACTGGTGACCATGACTGGATTAATCATGTGAAAGACATTCTCTGTTACCACGGCCTTGGGCAAATATGGACGAAACCCGAGGCTTATAATGCAGATTACATTGCCAACCAACTGCGCATCCGGCTACAAGATATATACATACAGGAGTGGTTCAGTTCTATTAAAAACAATTCAAAACTGTCTTTTCTTAGCAAATTTGCTATCCTATCTTCGCTCTGAAGTGTCTGTTGCACAACTTGTAGTGCGGGCAGGGAAGTAGAGAGATGCTGTTGTGTGTATATATCATAGAAGTAGGGGAAGTGCATTACTCTTCATTGCTGATACATGTGCAGATAGCTGATAGCAGTGCATTCCATTCCTGAGGGCTGGTTCGTTAGATGTACCAGGAATGGTACGTTTCTCTTGGCTGTAGGTTTCAGTTACAGGTGGGCTAGTGAATTGTGCCAGGGATAGTGCGATACATGACAGGGAAGTTTCAGTCGATTCCCTGTTTCACTTAACGTTATGTTGATGTTCACCTCAATCGTCGCCATGGCAATAATGTTTTTATTGCCAGTCTTATTTCCTTTATTTTTCCTTGTCTATTTGTACCGGGCCCTTGAGTTGTAACTAACCCATGCGCAATCTGCCGTTAATCTCTAGTATTAGAAGCTTGGCAGTATGAAAGAAGAAGAACAAGAGTTTCGTTCTGTAAGATATGTCATTTTGTGTGACCATGTCACCGGTACAGACATGTTGTAACCGGTTATCACCCCACTGTTGCTCTATCCAGTATGACTCGACACCCCTCCATGTGGCCAGCCGGTACGGGCAGACTGAGATGGCGGAGCTGCTGATTGAGCATAAAGCTGAGGTGGATGCGAGGGACGAGGTAAGTAGAAATAACTGTGTTCTGATCTCAACCCGGACGGTCTGGCTCGTTGTTCCCAACCTAACTATTTGGGAGGGTCAGAGGTCACCAAGCTGGGCAACACCAAAAAATTCTGTCTCCCAGGTATACTTCTAATCACAGATATATCACTTCAATCCTGCAAAATTTGCACTTGTTCCATAAAGTAGGGATCACTTTAGATATTTACCAACGTTATTCCAACATCAGTATTATGAAAATTTTAGCTTAAATGTGAAATTTTACGTCAGTATTTTATACACCTCCCGACTGGGGAGGGCGCCCTCACAGGAGGCCCTCTGACTCCTCTCACCCATTTGTTCTGTAAGATATCTCTAAGTAATCGAAAATCCATTGTTGATGTGTAAAGCTACTGAATATAGTGGGCTTCCTTACTAGCTGAGTTTTGTTATTGGTGGTTATTAGTCTATCTGTCTTTTGTAACCCTGCAACCAAATATGGACTAAGCCACTTACCACCTGTTGGAATTTAAACAGATCAGGTTGATCAATACACTCGTTGTTCATGCTTTGCTGTACACTTGTTGAAATTCTGACACAAAATGCCACTAGCTAAAATAACGTTAGCTGACTTGATGTTAGTCGTGACCTTGGGCTGTTGTTTCCTACACTGTACCACCACATTTACCAAGTATAAAGTGATTACGTATGCCGATGTCTTAGGAACACCGTTGATAAAAGAATCTTGGTTAGCTGGATGTACCAGTAAACACAGTCCATTTGGCCTGTTCTGTCTAACCCGTATAATACCACGATGCTCGAACAAAAGATCTAGTACATTAACTGTTGTTAGTCAAAGAAGAACACTATACTTTCTAAGTACCTGTATGTTACTACTTGCCGGGGATATCTGCCCTAACCCGGGTCCTGCACAACACCTGACCATAGCAACAGCCAACGTAAGGAGTCTGAAACCCAACACTGACCACGGATCTGCAAAACTCAATGAACTTGAACTCTATCTACACAACGAGAAAATTTCTGTCTTTGGACTAACAGAAACTTGGTTCAATGACTCTGTTGCTGACACTGACATCAGCATACCAGGATACTCTACACTGCTCAGGAAAGATCGTCAAGGCCAAGTTGGTGGAGGGTGGCCTTACTGGCCAGCGACCAACTTCCATGTAAACGAAGACTTGACCTTGAAACAAACAGCTGCCATTGGCAGGATATATGGGTTGAAACCTGGGTTGGCCGTAAAAAGGTCATCATCGCCTGTATTTATAGACCACCAACAGCTCCAGACACTTTTTACCAAGAATTCGAAACTAGCGTCGCCAAAGCAGTGAGAGAAAATGGACAAATTGTGATCACGGGTGACTTCAATTGCCACAACACAAGCTGGGGTGGAACACATACTGACAACAACGGACTGTTATTAGCGGACATAGTAGATAGATATGGACTACATCAGTCCCAGCACGAGGGGACCAGGTTAACCCAGACATGTACTAGTGTATTGGACTTAATGATCTTATCTGATCCTGCTAGAATAAACCACATGTATACGTTAGCACCGCTAGGTACGTCAGATCACTCTGTAGTCGTATGTAAACTTAACTTGACCCTACCAAGTAAATGTGTAAAGCGTCACATATGGCTATACAACAGAGCAAACTTTGATGTATTTAGACATGAGTTAAGTAAGGCTAACTGGCAAAGTTGTAAGATAGGTTCGGTAGATACCAGGTGGAACAGCTGGAAGCAGAAATTCCTGAACATAGCAAAAAACACCATTCCAAACAAAACGACTAATGTAAACTCCAGAACCCACAAACCCTGGGTTACTCCAGACATACTAGAGATGATCCGGCATAAAACCCTTCTTTACCATGAGTACAAACAATCAAGAACACAGGACAGCTGGACAAACTATACTACGTATAAGAACAGTCTAACATCAGAGCTTCGTAAAGCCGAACGTGAATACTACAACACCATCAGTGACAAGTTTAAAACTCCCGAGGGCTCAAAACTGTTATGGTCTGTTCTCAGCAATCTTACAGGAAAGGGAAGTAGAGGTATTCCAACACTGTCCTCCAGGGGTGTTCTAGTGGAGAAAGATGACGAGAAAGCCGAACTTCTAAATGAAATATTTGTAAACATCACCAAAGACTGCAAACACCCTGACAGGACTAAGAAACTACCAATACTTACCTCCAAGCAGTTTACATCACTCCAAGTCACTTCAGAGGAGGTTCTAACCGTACTACAAAGTCTCCAAGTTGAACAAAGCTCCGGGACCTGACGGCATCCCAAACAGATTACTCAGGGAGGCTGCGCCTGAAATCTGTGACTCGCTACGGTGTATATTCAACTACTCTCTGGCGACTGGACTATTCCCTACGGAGTGGAAGCAGAGCAATGTAACCCCTGTATACAAAAAAGGTGACCGAACGAATCCACTCAACTATAGACCAATATCCCTTCTTCCAACGGTGGCTAAGGTGCTCGAAAGATTGGTCCACAACCATCTGTATACCTACCTTGAAGAGAACTGCCTTCTGCATAAAAATCAGTCCGGCTTCCGAAAAGGGGACGGCACCGTCCTGCAGCTGATCCGACTAGTCGATGACTGGACCAAGTCCATCGATGATCCGGACATCTGTTGCACAGCAGCTGTCTTCCTTGATGTAAGGCGTGCGTTTGATACTGTGTGGCATCAAGGACTCACATACAAGTTGACTCGTTACGGAGTGGGAGGGCAGTTGGTTCGCTGGTTTGACAGCTACTTGACAGGGAGGCAACAACGAGTCGTCATAAACGGTGTCGCCTCATCCTGGGGAACAACAACAGCAGGAGTACCTCAAGGTAGCATATTAGGGCCTCTCCTCTTCCTGATATACCTGAACGATCTGATGGACCTTCCATGTAAATCAGCACTTAATTGTTTCGCAGACGATACATCCTTGTATAACTCTGCCAGAACAGTGCAGGAAGTGGCTGCTACCACAAACGCCGACCTGCAACTGACCTCTACCTGGTTCCAGGATTGGGGACTTGAACTCCACCCCGATAAGTGCAAGGTAGTCTGTGTTAAGTCTGATCGCAAACATGTTCAACTGCCCCCCATCTACTTACTTGGCAAGGTTGTCGAGCAAGTGTCATCATATAGTCATCTTGGAGTTACCATCCACCAATCTCTTAGATGGACGGATCACGTGCACACGACCACAAGCAAAAGCAAGAAATTGCTTGGTGTCTTGTGCAAGATCAAGGGCAAACTAGGCAGACAGGCCCTTGAGACAGCATATTTCACCTTGGTACGACCCAAGCTGGAGTATGCCTCAGTACTCCTAGGAGATTTGAGCAGTACAGCAAGTAGGATGCTGGAAAAGGTTCAATACCACGCCGGTCGACTCGTCACGGGAGCTATGAAGGGTACCCCTAACTCCAGCATTCTTCATGAACTTGAATGGGATACCCTGTCTACCAGGCGACAGCACAGCTCACTGGGAATCATGTATAAGATGACACATGGACTTGTTCCTCCACACCTACAGCCACTTGTCCCCTCTACAAGAGGCACACAGTCATCTTCAAGGTTCCTACTTCGAAACAACACCCATCTCCATGTCCCACGCTGCAGGACTCAGACTTACAAAACAAGCTTCGTCCCGTACACGTCATCCCTGTGGAATCAACTGCCCCAGGTCGTCAAGGACGCCCCTACTCTTGTCGCCTTCAAGTCTGAGTGCAAGAAACATCTGCTGACGCAAAGGAAACACCAGACGTATCGCAGTCTCGGCTCAAGACAGAGCAACATCTATGCTGCCAGACTGCGCATGGGATGGAGCCAACTTAACTCTACTCTGCATAAGATGAGGATTAAGGACAAGAAGTGTGATTGTGGGGCTTCCTCTGAAACTGTCTCACATTACCTCCTACACTGTCCCCTGTACTGTGATCTCCGCCATAACCTCACATCCACCGTCCAACACCTCCTACAACAACAACCTACCGTGCCACTCCTACTCCAGGGATCCACAGCTCATAACCTCTCCACAAACAAACAAGTGTCCGATGCACTGCATTCTTATATTGTATCAACTAAAAGATTCCAGCTGCACCACCCTTCTACGAACCACTAATAGATAGTTCTCAGATTTTAATTGTATTGTATTTATTGTGTGATGATGATTATGATGTATTGTACTATGATTATGTATGTCTCTCAATGTGTATCTGCACAACATCAGCACCCTGCTGCCTGGTGCAGTATATTGTATTGTATTGTTGGCAATTTTAATAAAATAAAGTATTTGGTCGCGATTATCATCTGAGCATCGCTCAGTTTATCACACAATAGCGGTTGAAGTAGCCTGATTCAATCGCGCTTCCTTCCTGGCCTGCCTGAACATGGGACGACATAAGTGGAAACGATTTCTTACTTCACTCCTGACAATGTTCCCAATTCTTCCCAGTTGAAATCCGGTCACGCTCAATGAATCAATCAATCAAATGGTTTATTCATAATAAAACAAGAGACTAGCAACCAACGGCTAAACTACGGCCTTGTTGTACAGCACCACTGCGTTAACATAAATTAAGCATACAATGTTACCTACAATCAATTCATATGTTCACAAGACGAAGTTGAAAAGTAAAAGGTTTTGCCGTATCTTTCTTTGGTACTCGTGCCGTGACAAATCTCCGACAGAAATTCGCAGTTTAATTAGAATTTTAATTTTCATCGCCAAACCTACTGTAAACCACCTTCCACAATAGCCAAGCGGGAAATCTGTTTGGAAGGTTGTACACCAACAGTGAACCATAGCCGTACCTATAGATGCCATATGATAATAAGAAACACGGTTAAGTGCTTGCGCGTAACGTACATGGTATGGTGGGTCTACAACGAGACTTCCGAAACCTTTTGTTAATTTACGGAAGTTCACCTCATGCTGATTATCAGTCCACGTGATGACTGTTGTCAGTGTTGAACCCGCCACTACTGACCCTGACATTCCTCCCTGTACAGCAGCAGGACACACCCCTGCATTGGGCTGCTCTCATGGGCCACCCCGGGACTTGTGAGCTTCTGATTCGTCACGGGGCAGACGTGATGGCACGGAATAAGGTGATACACACTTTCATATGGACCCTACATCTTATGTGTTTATAAACTTAACTTTGGTCAATTATATTGCCTATTGCCGGTCTATGGCAGGAGTGTAGGACATGATGTCGATTGACACTAAGGTGATACACATGTGCCCCTAGGGATTACATGGATGTTAACTTGATACTGATATTGTATTGACTTGTTGTATTCAAACTTTACTTGTATGTATTAAAGGTGAGACGATACAATAACGGCAGCCAATGCTGATGGCGGCACACAGAGATCCAGACAATAAGACAAGCACACAAAAAGTACAGCATATTTAAAACAACTAAAGTAACAGTTCTAAGGTAGCTATATAGAACCAAGTGTATATATGTCATAAAATCAAGGCGTTTCAGGAGCTGTAGTGAGTATCTAGAACTGCTTCTTATCCACGTGATGACTCCTGCCTGTGTTGAACCCACTACTGACCCTGACCTTCCTCCCTGTACAGGACCGGGAGTACACACCCTTGCATCAGGCTGCTATCTGGGGCCACACCGGGACTTGTGAGCTTCTGATTCGTCACGGGGCAGACGTGACGGCCAGGGATAAGGTCAAATCTACCTTATGGTTTATATTGATAAGAGTGTTTTCCGAATTTAAGTCAAGGTTCTCATCGACTTCCGATGGACGAGCATCATCATCGCACATTTATCACATTTATATACTTACAAAACAATAAATTAAAAATGGTACTTAAAGATTGCGGGAATCGAATTTTCCGTCGCCATTCTCCGTTTAATTGTGGAACTATATACTTAAAGTAGCGCACCATGGTTAGCAGGTTTTAAAAAGGCCACATTCCGCTTACCAGTGCACGATAGTAATGTGCTAATTTACATTGTGTTACAACTGCTCAGGTTTTATCTATCATCGCCATAAAGATGTGACGTAACGCACCAGACTAAGTGTGGCGGGTCCACGACAGGAGTTTCAAGATCTGCTCCATGTCCCTATGAAACCAGTGTGTTACACGGATTGGCGGGTATACTGGCTAACCGCTTGAGATTCAAATCATACCAACTTTGTCAAACACATGTTTGATTAACTGCACGTAGGCTTCGTGCGCAGACCTTTTGGTTTGCTTAATGCATCTTGTTACAAATGTACGTCAACGTTACTAAATTACAGCGTTCAACAATTGAAATATTTGATTTTCCAGGAAAAGTAACACATGTCTGATGTCTTTCCTGTACAGGGTGGGAAGACTCCGTTAGATTTAGCTGAAAACCGAGAGACTCGACGTGCCATAAAGGTAGGCAACATTCTCCTTCTTCTTTTGTACTGCTAAGCTCCAATAACAGGGATTGCTAGCAGTGAGCATGAGTCAGTAACAAGTGATCGGAATAAATAAAAGACAAATTAATAAAAATGCTCACTAAAGGAAATAAAGGTAAAGACACGTGACTAATGACAATCGCCTATGAGGGCTCTGTTTTACAATGAGAGTATTGAAAAATCTTTTAATTTAATTTTCAATATACCAAAGCCTATCTTCACCTTTCAAATATTGAGGGGCAATTTTCAACATTCTAAGGCTGTTTCCTTTCACTTCCTTCTGGATTTCAGGACGCGGTGCGAGAGAAGTCGTACCACGAGTTGCTGCAGAAGTCTGGCGGAGTGAAGGTCAACAGGTGTAAGGTGTTCGTGTTTGGGATGGCGGAAACTGGGAAGTCTACGCTGAAGAAAAGCCTTAAAAGGGTGAGAGGGATCCTAAGGTCGTTTTAAGATACAAATGAAATAATAGATATTGGATTACTCACACAGAACGATTTCATCAAAGATTAAAAATTCAATAACTGCTGTCCAACAGGGCCCCGTGACTGCATTTTTCCAAGGACTGAGCAAACCGTCGTCTGAAGAGGAGCCTCACGACCCCACCCCAGGGGTGGATGTTGGGACATTCCATATTCCAGGGGTGGGGGAGGTCAGCCTGTGGGATTTTGCTGGGCAGGCGGAGTACGCGGTGACCCACAGCATGTTCATGGGTGCAGAGAACACCGTCTTCATTGTGCTGTACAACATCATGGACGACAGCGAGGAGCAAGAACGACAGGTAACTGATTTTTCATTTACGTTCAACGTCAAATCCAATATGCTATATGTTACTTTTGCATAGGCCCTTATTTTGTCAACAGATAATTTGATTTTTGTGTTTTAACATAAGAGACAATACAATCCCATGTTCCACCCCAGGTCCACTGGTGGCTGAGTTTCATCAAGTCCTGCAACCCAAACCGGCAGCCTGACGTCATCTTAGTGGCCAGCCATGCAGACAAAGTGTCCCGAGACAGAGGTGAATAAGATATGAGTCTGTAAGGGCGTTGGGAATTTTCAACAACAGGTTTTATGCAAAATCGACATTAGCCACATTATGGGGAGAACGTTGCAATATTATTGCAATAGCTGGAATGGAAATAATACAGCTCATGCACAAGAGTAACGGAAATATATTGATAGCCTCACGTATGTTTCATTTTGATATTGACGTTCAGGACAACGCCAAGCTGCTCACCTTCTTCGGCTGATGACATCAGAGTTCCAAGATCACCTCCACATCTCAGACGAAGTCTTCCTAATGAACTGTAAGGAGACCCGAACAGCTGACATGGACCGGCTCAAGAAACTGCTGGCCACGATGAAGAAGGACATGCTACAGGTAAGTGTGTGGTATAAAGTTGTAGCATATTATATGGGACAATGCATCAGGAAATTTGCAATTACTCACCGCCAATTAACTTCTATATAATTATTTCCTTTTGAAACTGCACAGCACCAGCGCCAAATGCCCAAACTATGCGCCGAAATCACCAAGCAGCTGCCCAGCTGGTGTAAGAAGAAGTGCAGCCCGAAGTGTCCGGTACTGAGGTGGCCAGGCTACGTGGAAGCAGTCAAAGAGATCGACCCACATGTGGAGGAGGAATTCCTGCTGAAGTCTACAAGATTTCTGGACCATCTGGGAGAAGTAGGATATTTTCCTTGTCAAAAGTGTCTAAAGAAGGGAAGGTAGGCTGTTCTAATTGTGAGATGTTCCTGAATGATTAGATCCTAATCCTGAATAAGAAAACCGAAGATAAAAACTGAAATTTTTGTGTGCAACGAACAACCTCTAACATGGCATTTCAATTCTATCATTTTATCATGTATCACCAGGTTATTGGATTTTCCCAACATTTCCCCTTATCTAGCAACACCAATGGCATCAATTCCACCCTGTGTCTGTATTGTATTGTGAAAGAGAGATATAATGATTATATATGCCTCATAATTGCAACGTTTGTTCTTCAGACTATCTTCAAATGTCCGAGTTCTTCCGATCCCATCATTGTCCTGAAGCCCAACTGGCTCTGCACAGACGTCATCGGTCCAATGATGGCACCAGTCAACTTCCCCATTCCCCGCCCGGAGATAACAAGCGAAGACTACGTCACCAGGGCCGAGATCCAGCGCGTCTTCCAAGACGTTGCTGACGTGGATCTCCTCATCACCCTGCTGCAAGAGTTCCAGCTCTGCCACTCCTATGACGGACAGACCTTCATCTTCCCAGGGCTGCTGACACAAACCATGCCTCCTGACAAGTGGCAACCAACACCTGAGCCAAAGGTGGTCTACTTTGGCAAGCAAGTCCAGTGTGCCGACTCAACTGACATGTTCTCCTCCGGGTTCTTCCCCCGAGTGCAGACCCGCCTGATGAGGGAGCTGGAGAATCGCCCGCTGCTGTGGAGAGATGGCGCCAAGTGTGCGGACAGGAATGTGGAAGGTCTGATCAAACTCTCTCCGGACGGTCGTGCAGTCAACATCTGTGTTCGGAGTGCGCAGGGTGACAAGGGGCAGTGTGGCAAGATGCTGCAGCAGCTGGAGAACATCATCGCTGATGTGCTGGATGATTGCAGCCCAGGAACAGGCACAGTAGAGAAGGTACTCAGCGCTCGTGCTCTGAAGGAACACAGGGAGGAATTCTACTCCTACGGCAAGGAGGAGATCAGCAAGGCAGCAGCAGAGGGCGGTACAATCCTCCATCCCACCCTCGGGTTCACGGAACAGGTCAGTGACCTGCTGTGTGTAGAGGATGAGAACCCGCTCACCAGGAACCGCCCAGAGCTGGTCCAGGCCTTGCGGCACGTGGAGCCAATCCTGGACCGTCTCCAGTCACGCGGCATTCTCAGTGAGGAGGAACGGGACCGGATCAAGGCAAAGGAAACTCCCCAAGACCAGGCAAGGGAACTGTTGGACACCGTGGGAAGGAAGAGCGTACAAGCACGTGAAGAGTTCAAGGCTGTGCTGGAGGAGGTGAACCCGCATGCTGCCGGACTGATCCAAGATGGCGCCAGTGACCTGCTGCGTGGAGGAGACGAAGACCCGCTCATCACGAACCGACCGGAGCTGGTCCGGGATCTGACGTCATCCTACGTCATGGAGAGAATCCTGAACCATCTCCTGTCACGTGGTCACCTCAGTGACGAGGAGTGTGACGTCATCAGGGCCAACAGAACAGCTCATGACAAGGCGAGGGAGCTGCTGGACACCGTGGGGAGGAGGGGCGCGGCTGCACGGCGTGCGCTGAAGGACGTCCTGGGAGAGGTCAGCCCGCACCTGGCCGAAATGGTGGAGTAAGCCGAAATGGTGGAGTAAGCCGAAATGATGGAGTAAGCCGAAATGGTGGAGTAAGCCGAAATGGGGTAGTAAGCCGAAATGGGGTAGTAAGCCGAAATGGTGGAGTAAGCCGAAATGGTGGAGTAAGCCGAAATGGTGGAGTAAGCTTTTAACTATAGAAACTGTACTCGTAGTAGCATTTAGCTCTACAGATTGGTGACTTCAGGTGTTTGAATAAGTTTAAAAAGTAATCATTTTATGCGGATATTGGCTACAACCTAATAATTTTTATTCCTTCATTCTTTACAGTGCATTATTTGGGCAAAAACAATTCAGCATCTGTGACAACAGTATTATAATACATGTACAAAACTTTTTTTTTTGATAATCCGAAACAAATTCATCACTGAAAATTGTAGAATGTAGAGGACTGACCTATGTGTTGAATATAAACACTTATCATGGATTGGACTGTATACATCAGAATGAGAGTGCGAACCAAAGATGTACATATTCTGACAAAGAAGAGACTACAAAATTGCTAACAAACATCTCTCACTGCCGCCAACCTATTGAAGGATGTATAATCGATTGGTCATGTAAAGTTGCTGGGACTGCAATCGTGGGTTTTTAAAACTATTTCAGTGGTGATTGACATGATGCTGTTAGAGCAAATCTACAATAACGTATTCACACTCACTAGTTAATGCACTAGTTATTTGCATTTCTTAGTACATGGATATTCTCAATAAATACAACACACAAAGGCATATATTCTGGTCTCTTGTTGTTATTTACTACAAAAGATTACATAACACATATCCACACGTTGACTATAAATGTAGGTGCTGATGCAGTTTTATTTGGGATTTCTCTTAAAGTCGGTATTTTTATGCCCCTCTCTTTATCTTTTAAGACCATGTAGTCTATGATTTTGCAAAGATGAATGGCGTAGCTGCAATGTGATCTGCGAGAAATTATTGCTTATTTGTTGACGCTTCATTTGTTTAACCATAGCATAAGCACTTAAATATCTTCCTCATGATAATGGAATAGTCGAAACGTAATCATTGACAATTAACAGACCGAAGAATTTGTAACTGTTAGATTGCAGCCAACATCTATTATGTATTATTCTGTTTTCTTTAGCCAGGGTGGCTCAACTCATTGCTTTGCACACTGCTTTACAGTGAGGCCCTGGATTACACATAGTACATGACATATTAACAATACATAACTTACAAATAATACACACAAAAGACCGTTATCCATAACCATTCCGGTCGTGAGGTGAGAGGTCAGCTCTCAGTTTCATCATACGCTTAAATGTTGCAATGTTAGGAGCCGTTTTCAAAGTCATTGAAAGGTCATTCCACTGACAAACGCCCCTGTGGCTAAACTTACGCCTTCCACATTCCAAGTGAACTTGTGACAGCTGTATTGATTGGCTTAAGCTATGACGAGTAGGGTAACTGTGAGTCTCTTATACCATATGGAATACATTGAGATATTCAGGCAGTAGTTGGTTAACAGACTTGTAAACTGTATCTGACATAGTGTACATTACAATCACAGCCAAAGAGAGCTGAATCTTCTTTACTAACTTGTTTTGAATTAACTGCCTAAAACACTGTTGCTGGATTTACCCACTGAAGAAGTACTCCGAACTTGCTTGCGATAACAGCTTCGCTTGAACGAAAACTACAAGGCAGGTGACAGAAGCTATTAAAGGTCACCGTTTCCGGTTTGGTGCACCTGGTTGAACCGTTTTGTTGTTTTGTTGTTGTTGTTGTTTTGTGGCTAGAAGAGGCCGTCTGGGTCCGCCATGTTGGGTTCTTGGCTTGTCTCGTCTCTTGGGCCGAGCCGTTAACCTCCACAGACAGCAACAGGGGACAGCTGTATGATCCACGGTGGCTGCAGGTAATATAATGGTCTTCCTCCAACTGTGGTCTGAAACGCATTTGTGTTAAGCATTGTTTGAGCGAGGCGTACCTGTTGACATACCCCGTACTTGTTTGCGATAACAGTTTCGCTTGAACGACAATCCTAAGGCAGGTGACAGAAGCTAAGGTCACGGTTTCCGGTAGGGCGCACCTGTGTGTACCTATTTACCTGGTGGCAGGTACAGACTGGGTCCGCCATGTTGCGCTCTTGGCTTGTCCCGTCTCTTGGACCGAGTTAACCACCACAGACAGTAACAGGGGACAGCTGTGTGATCCACGGTGGCTGCAGGTATGGTTTTACTCCAACTGTGGTCTGAAATTTCAGACTGATCAAGAGCTGATAGGGTCAAATTATCCTGGCTAGTATGGTCCTGGGTAACAGAGTTTTAGTCACAATATGAAGTATACAATGTTTCACCATCATATTGTATTACGTGTAGACTTTTGGCGCATCCCGCCATTTTAGTTTTTGCAAAAGTGAGTTTGTTTAAGTGTACAAGTAAGTGGTCGCCATACGTAGTGACGCGTGGATACCAGAATGCACACGTTAATTTACACATGTTTCATAAACAAATAACTATATAACGCATTCGTGTTAAGCACTGTTTAAACCTTAATGTTGTGGACGTGTGGACAATAAGACGGTTGCTACTTTATCTACGTCGCGGACTTCTGCGGGACAGCGTTTATACACGTGAAAGAATTACGAAGTAATGCTTAGCAACAAGAATAAAATAGATAATAAAACTGCATTAAATGGGGGGTAAACGTCTATCTAGTGATAGAGTTTTCAACTTGCTCCGGTTCCTCGGACCACGAGGGCTGCAGTTTTATTCAAACAGCAGGTTGAACACAGGAGTTACAAACTGAGTTAACGGTTTGATAGACAAGTGGGACGATAAACACACGGCAGGTCACATAAGGTCAAGGTCGTGACATCTTAACTAACGTTACATGTTGAAACATTTGATAGGACTGCAAAGTAAGCCGCGGACCAAAACACAAATGGCACCAAAAACACACCATTCCAGTCCTTCAACATCCAGATTCTATTTTCCCAGATATGCATTTTTCACCGACGGTGATACATGGACGAAGTATTATAAATTGTACTGACCGTTTGGGACAGAGAAGGATTAGTTTAGTAACTATGGACAAGACAAGCATATCTGGTGATGAAAGTGTCCGGACTGCGCCGCACCTGTTTGTTGTACAGACATAGCCTGAATGCCAGCCTTGTTAGCTTGCGTTACCTAACACAGGTATGTCAGGTGTGTCTGACAATGTTTGCTCAATGAACCTGACCTGGACCTGATTCAGTATGTGAGAAGTTGTGAATGGGCGATACTCAAAACAATGGTCCCTTTTGCTACAAAGACATCTGTTTTGTGGAGTATTTGACTCCCACTGGCGTTTTAAAATTTATCAGTATGATTTACTGTAAAACTTGGTCGAAATATAAACTATGAAGGAAGACCCACGAGCATATGGACTGTTACATGTTACCTTGGAAAATTCAGCGACTGGTACAATATAAGCAGTAAATATTTGTTTTCTTTTCCAATAGGTCCAACATCCGGTCCACCGATTTTTTTCAGGTCAGGTTTTTCTGGACCGGTCCAATAAGAAAAACCGGTTTTGTACCGGTACACCGTACCGGTACCCGGTACCCACCCCTAGTACCATCTATGAGCACCTAGAAGTACCATTTATAAGCAACATAAGACAACGTGGATGCTTAGCTTATGGGCTCCACTATAAAAACAAATTCCTCTCCTGACTTAGAGATAAAGATTAATGATGATACTCTGGAAAGGGTTAGCTCTTTTAGATGATTGGGTGTCATACTTGATTCTAGCTTAAGTTTCACCGATCACTTGAGTGTAATGTGCAGTAAGATGTCGCAGCGCCCGCAGGACTATTAAGACGCCTCCGTCCTTGTATCTGCACTAATGTAGCAAACTTGTTGCATATAACCTTTGCTTTGCCACGTGAAGCGACTGCTTAAACACTGCTGCTAGATTTACAGAAAGGAAAAA
>NC_049984.1:37333-38154 GCF_000003815.2 Branchiostoma floridae
AGCGGTATTTGTGATCATGATATCAGCCTGCTGCCCAGTGTCCACAATACATTGTTCTCGTCGCAACCTGAATAAACTAAAGTAAGTAAAGTTTGAACTATTAATAGCGAGTACCCTGTGAACATCACATCGGAGGACATCTGGTAGTGCTGCGTCACCTGTAATTTGCTCTTCAAGCGTGACATAAAGTATTATTGAACGTGCCACAATGATACGGCTCGAAACAATAGCCCCTGTTTACTATAGCTGCTCCCGATGAAAGGACGTCCCCACCACCAGTGTTGTTATAGAACATGATACAGCTCTCTACAATACACCGCGGGCCCACTCTAGCAGCCCCCAAGAAAAACACAGGAGGTTCAAGTTTCCTGTGTGTAACGTAATCCCTGCACCACTCTCTCTCTCTCTCTCTCTCTCTCTCTCTCTCTCTCTCTCTCTCTCTCTCTCTCTCTCTCTCTCTCTCTCTCTCATTCTTTCACCCACTCATTTACTAACTCTCATTCACTCACTCACTCAATCACTCACCCACTCGAAGCCATTGAACATGTCCCATTGCCCTGGTTCCGTTTACCTGTTTCGTGCACCTGTTTACCTTAGCGTTGAAAGAACATCCCAACCACCAGTGTAGTTATAGAACATGATATGGCTCCTTACAATACACCAGTCCGTGCCTGCCAGACAAACACAGACGGTTCAAGTTTCCAGTACCGTCTGTTGCACCTGTGCTGTTTTTGTGCCTGTTTGCTCGGTGTGCGGATTTCAAAATGTTTGGATCTTCGCTTCTACCATCTTATGGGCCAGGTTAACGGATACATACAACA
>NC_049984.1:38533-42423 GCF_000003815.2 Branchiostoma floridae
TACAGTATCCGTTGTGTGATCAACTATGGCTAGGTGTGGTCTGAAGTATCAGACTGATCGGGTGATGGGGTGAAGTATCCTGGCTAGTTTGGAGTTCTATAGTCACATTGTGAAGTATATATACAATAGTCCACAATTCCACTGTATTACGTGTAGATTTATGATGCATCCCACCACTTTCTTGGTTTTGTATAAAGGTAAGTTTGAAACACGAGTATACAAGTAGGTCGTCCCCATATTAAGTGACGCGTTGGTGCCAGAATTTAAACGTTATACACCTGATGTTTCATAGTCCATCTAACACCCGCCGCTAAGGGCGCTATTGAAAAGCTAGGCGGTCTTAAGTTTCGTCTAAGCATAATGACCTGTCAGGTTGTGTTGACATGACAGTACCGCCCGCCGCCAGACTCTACTTTCAGGCCCGTAAAACATCGTGGAATGCTAAAAAACACTTTCCTTTCCATTAGCTCAGGAGGATTTAATACTTTTGATTACATAGACAGAATTTTGTACATTTTAGCAGAAAATAATGTAATCTTCATAACGTGTCATTATTCACATTCATTGAATAATGTTTAAATCTCAGGAACTCCAGTGTAAACCTTACATAATGATGATATGTACCTACATACACAGAGCACACATACGCACACACATAGACTTATATTCAAAACACTAGCCATACGTATAGACTAGGTACATTGTCCTTTATAAGGTTCCTGAACTACTATGTCACCGCCAGCAGGTTCTGAGGAGATGGACCTGGACAAGTTCTACTGGGCTGTGGAGAAAGGTGATGTGCAGATTGTAAGGAGGGGGCTGGAGGCTGGGGTGGACGTCAATGTCAAGAGGGACTGGAGACACTGGGTAAGCAAACTGATCTTGTCATGCAGGGTTACAGACTGGAAGTCAAACCTTATCTTTGTAAGAACATGATTTACCTTCACTTTGTGCCATCCTCATCTTGTGGATCCGGGACATGATTAACACTGCCTTAAAGGATAAATGCGATGATGACTTAATCTAGTCAATTAAAAACATCTAATCAAGGTAAGAATGTAGTCGCTATACTGATGGAACCGTTACCACCATGGGGACATAGCTAGCTAACAAGAGTTTCATTCTATATATGTTCTTGCAGGAAAAGCTATTAAAATATGTTATTTTGTGTGACCATACCGTCTGTATTGTCATGTTGTAACCGGTTTATACCGCCCCAAATGTTGCTCTATCCAGAATGACTCGACACCCCTCCATGTGGCCAGCAAGTACGGGCAGACTGAGGTGGCGGAGCTGCTGATTGAGCATAAAGCTGAGGTGGATGCGAGGGCCGAGGTAAGTAGAAATAACTGTGTTCTGACCTCAACCCGGGACGGTCTGGCTCGTTGTTCCCAACCCAAACTATTTGGTCGCGATTATCATCTGAGCATCGCTCAGTTTATCACACAATAGCGGTTGAAGTAGCCTGATTTAATCGCGCCTCCTTCCTGGCCTGCCTGAACATGGGACGACATAAGTGGAAACGATTTCTGACTTCACTCCTGACAATATTCCTAATTCTTCCCAGTTGAAATCCGGTCATGCTTTATGTTAAATCAATGAATCAATCAAATGGTTTATTCATAATACAATAAGAGACTAGCAACCAACGGCTAAATTACGGCCTCGTTGTACAGCACTACTGCGTTAACATAAAATAAGCATACAACGTTACCTACAATCAATTCATATGTTCACAAGACGAAGTTGAAAAGTAAAACGATTTGCCGTATCTTTCTTTGGTACTCGTGCCGTGACAAATCTCCGACAGAAATTTGCAATTTAATTAGAATTTTGATTTTCATCGCCAAACCTACTGTAAACCACCTTCCACAATTAGTCCATGGGCCAGCACCCCAAATTTCACATATCGGTACCCTCCGGGGTGGCAAATTCTCCTTGTTATTTTTGAATAGTAGAAGGCCTGTGGCATATATTTTGACGTGATAGCCATTCTGGTATGGTAGCTTTCTACCGGCTATCACCCTTCAAACCTATCACCACCTAAATGATCTGGAAATTTCGTGTCTTCAATAAGGGGGAGGGGCAAAAAATTAAACATCAATATTTTTCCACGAAAATTCACAGGCTGGTAGAACCTGCTAAGAGGATCATAAAAATATCAATTGATTTTTGATATTGTGATTCAACACGAAATTATGACTGCCTAAAATCATATTTTTTGGTGATTTTCTGGTGAAAAATATATACTTTACTTTCCAATATCGTTCATTTATTCACATTACCTATGGGGCCTTGCCTGATGAGTTAGACTTACCGTACCTATCCTTCTCTGCATATTAAGCTTTAAATGATCGAAATCCATCGATGAAATCCGGAGATATGAATGTGTGAAGAATGACACATCTGCCAGCTTATAGTGACAATATCGTTGCTAAGGCCGTTGCTAAGGCTGTTGTTAAGGAGGTTTCAGATCGTACTCCACAACAAAACTGATGCAAAGAACTTACTTTTCTGTAGTATTTTACTCTGATTACATCAGTAGAAGTACAAGGAATCGTGTTAAAATGTTTAACATGTAACAGATGCAGAAATGTGTTTTTTTACGTCATTTCTTTCAGAATCGTTAGCAAAACTGTTGCTAAGGCCGTTGCTAAGGGTGTACTCAGTCATGTTTCAAGCCAAAACAGCAGAGAGTCAAGTTCTCTGACGCATGATTTTGCTCCTGTCATCTTGTAAATCATACTTAACTGTGAAAAATATCATAATTGATTGGAAATGTTAATTTGGGCTCTACATGGGGGTTATAAGGATACCTGAAAATGAATTACCTTGATTTCACACATTTTTTTTACAAATCTTTTGCTCTTTTTCGTTATTTAGTAGATACCTTAC
Source organism: Branchiostoma floridae (assembly GCF_000003815.2). Lineage (NCBI taxonomy): Eukaryota > Metazoa > Chordata > Leptocardii > Amphioxiformes > Branchiostomatidae > Branchiostoma > Branchiostoma floridae. The sequence continues at coordinate 41,429 of NC_049984.1, forward strand.
TAAGATTCACAGCGTATATCTAGTATGTCGTACACAATGAAAAAGGCTCTGCATGGGGGTTACCGGGGCACCACATATGTGACACAGGATATGTGGATGCAGGACTGCGTCATGCATATTAAAAATTTATCTAGAAACAAGACCATAACAAAAGGTCAAGAACAAGGTTACTCTGGGATGAATACAAGTATATTGTACTTTTCTTGATCAATGATGGTATACATTATAAAGGAGGTTGTATCGACATATATAGGCATATCTAGACATGTCTATATAACCTCATTGACTATATATGAGGTGCAGTGCAGGTTTGCTGCGTTGGACAAACTGCAAAACACTTAGTCTAATGGTGTGTTATTATGCCTGACCATTCATTTGTTAACATAAGGGCAAACCAAAAACAAAGTCTATAACAAAATTTTCATGTATGGAGACCCGTTAGAATGGAGCAGTGTAATATCTGGTGTAAAACGTAGCTAACTGAAGATTCTGGCAGGCTTGTAAAACTTGACACACTGAATACAAAACTACCGATGCCTTTTTCTACACTGTTGTAAAGATTACAAAACTTACAACCTACAAGTTTCCACATGTGCATGTGCCTAGAACTAGGATGGTCTCCAATGCCTAAGGGAATTTTCTTTGTCATTGAGCCTGTAGGCTCGTTCTCATTTAAATGTCGAAATGCTGTCGCCTGACTTTATGCCTTGATATGGAGCAAATTATAGACAACATCACTGGTTCCTTCACTTTTCCACAACCCCTGTAATGTTTTACAAATGATGCACAACAGCATTCGTATTGGTTGATGGCTTAGAAGATTATTATAGCCACGGGTGTGACTTCACCCCCTAAAATATGGCTGTCGCCTGAGAAGAAACGAAGAATTCAAATAGTAGCCAAAAATGTACAATTCATTCCCAGAAGCCAGGTCAATCAGCGTTAATATGGTGAGGCGCTGACTGCTCGTCTTCCTTTCTTGTACAGCCACTGAT
>NC_049984.1:43261-65500 GCF_000003815.2 Branchiostoma floridae
CGTTGGGCATGTCTGAGATACTGGTCAGAGGGAACGTTCATACATACATTAGATATTTCATACAATGTAAGAAAATGGGCATGTCTCCTGTCAGAAAGGAGGTGATGTGACTTGTGTGTTACCGACCGGTGTTGCGATTGTCCTAATGTTGGAAGGTCTGTGGCACTGTGGTAAAGGTCACCACTTCTCTGACCCCAACACCAAAGGCTTTCCAGTCTCGGATGTCTTCATCAGGTTAAAACAAGAAATTGTTCCATGCATATGATTTGGCATCTTCCTATTTTTGTCTTGCATTACCTGCTTGTTTTGTCTGTTGGGCTATTCTACAGCCCTTATGCCTCCATGTGACTGTAGGCCTTCAATGGTTTAGACTCTATGTTTTTCATAACATACTGTCTTATGTGAGTCTTCATTGATGCTATCAATTTTGCAGCAGTTGGAACACTGGCTTTTCCCCACCTACTTGCATGAGCTTTTGCATTTATTTCTTGATACAGCAGAAGTCGCTTAATTGCACATCCCATTTGCCAGCATATTTTGTGCAATTATTCGCATGGTGCAATAATGCGAAGTTATCTAGCCGGACTGCAAATTTAAAGGTTTGGGATTTGGGGATTCCGTGTAATTAACTAGAACTATTCAACACTATCGGTAAATATAGTCGACGCTTGTGTTCCTTTGTGACAATGCCCTTCTTCTCAAACATCTTTTACGTAGATAATAAACATCTTTTGTACTTTTATAAAGGCTACAGTTGAAGCCAGTTAATCGTACAATGTATTACCGCACACTTTTGTTAATTGCACGGAATCCCAAAATCCCGAACTGATGCGGTCCAGCTGGATAACTTTGCATCATTGCACAACACGGTTAATTGGCAAATGGGGTGTGCAATTAAGCGGCTTCTACTGTATTTCACAATCCTTGCTTGATTTCCAATGATGTATTTGCATCTGTAAGTAGCAACGACTATAGCTGCAGTACAGTACACCAGTCAGAATTGCCCTGAGGATTGTGACAGACGATCACCGAAACGGGGTGAAAATAAAACAAGGGTTGTGAAATAAAAGATCTGTATCTTATATGTCCATACAGAGCCCTTCTCATTATTGTGACCATATTAAGTTTACACGATGGTTTATGTGTGGTTTTCACTGCTATACCAAAAGTCTCCATAACTTACCTCCTCTCAGTACCCGATTTATCATGGTCCCAAACCCCCCAAAAGCCGCCAATACCCTGATCTGGCTCGTCTTCTATGTGGCCCAATAAGACAAGTAATATTTCTTCATTAAGTAGATTTTCCTTTTTCCATCAACAATAATACATACACCAGGTGCATTAACTTCAATGTAAAGAGGCAGCATGGGAGGTATTACGCCTTACAAATGACTAAAATTCTGAGAGATTAAAACTCTGCTTTTAGTCAACCAGGTAACCCCCTATTACATCCTCTCAAATCCAATCAAATCCTCTTTATCCTCACCTGTTGGACTGTAAAAGAAAGGATCCCATTTCCTATGTGGAAATACAAAACTTCTTCACATCTTCATTTATTATATTAATTTAGATCTATGAGGGTAGCCATCGTAATTTCTGTAATTTTCGGCAATAAATTGTTTGATTTTTAAGGGCCTCTTAGGGCGGCCCAGGCCTCAATAACGGAAACACTCGAGGGTTTATCATATGGCTGTTCATAGTTCCACATACCTATCACAAAGGATTACTCAATTTGGCCGACTTCGATCTTCCGACCTCAGCATAGTATGCCTGGTTTCTCATACAATCATATTTTTGAAGGTGCTCATATGTACAAATTAAAGTGAAAAAGACTGTCACAATTCTATCAAGATAAGAGTAGCAAAATTATGTGTCAAAGAACTTGATCAAGAAAAGTACAATATACTTGTGTTCATCCCAGAGTAGCCTTGTTCTTGACCTTTTTTTTGTGGTCTTGTTTCTAGATAAATTTTCAATATGCATGACACAGTCCTGCAGCTACGTATCCTGTGTATTAAAGGGGCATTCCACTTCACACGGGAGTGTTATTTTCCGATAGATATTAATTTTAGGAAGTAATAAATGCATACGTCTTCACATTATATGATCAAGTACCCAGTTGCTTCACGTGCCTCAAAAGCATTCAGTCTTCTACCAAACTCCCCAAGTACCCTCTAATTGAATTAATCCTATGGCTGAATACAATGCAAAACTTTTAGGTGAGGTTACAAAACTAATTTCAGGATCGCAAAGAAATCTCGTCTTGTCATGTGTTCTTTGCTATATCATGAGCAATTTGCCTTCTCGATGTGCTTAGCGATCCTCAGTTATTCCGAAAATATGCACGATAAACAAAGTGTCTATGCGTATAGGGAATGCATGTGTAGGGTCTGCATGGGTTTACTGAGTGTCATATTGTTTTCCAAAACACATATCGCGCAATTCATCCCAAGGTGAATTCCACAAAATTTGGCTGATTATACTATTCATTGACACATTATCTATTGGAAAACACCACCCCCTTTTGGAGTGGAATGCCCCTTTAAACGGTGTCACATATGTGGTGCCCCGGTAGCACCCCCATGCAGAGCCTTTTTCATTGTGTACGACATACTAGATATACGCTGTGAATTTTAGTAAGGTATCTACTAAATGACGAAAAAGAGCAAAAGATTTGTAAAAAAATGTGTGAAATCAAGGTAATTCATTTTCAGGTATCCTTATAACCCCCATGTAGAGCCCAAATTAACATTTCCAATCAATTATGATATTTTTCACAGTTAAGTATGATTTACAAGATGACAGGAGCAAAATCACGCGTCAGAGAACTTGACTCTCTGCTGTTTTGGCTTGAAACATGACTGAGTACACCCTTAGCAACGGCCTTAGCAACAGTTTTGCTAACGATTCTGAAAGAAATGACGTAAAAAAACACATTTCTGCATCTGTTACATGTTAAACATTTTAACACGATTCCTTGTACTTCTACTGATGTAATCAGAGTAAAATACTACAGAAAAGTAAGTTCTTTGCATCAGTTTTGTTGTGGTACGATCTGAAACCTCCTTAACAACAGCCTTAGCAACGGCCTTAGCAACGATATTGTCACTATAAGCTGGCAGATGTGTCATTCTTCACACATTCATATCTCCGGATTTCATCGATGGATTTCGATCATTTAAAGCTTAATATGCAGAGAAGGATAGGTACGGTAAGTCTAACTCATCAGGCAAGGCCCCATAGGTAATGTGAATAAATGAACGATATTGGAAAGTAAAGTATATATTTTTCACCAGAAAATCACCAAAAAATATGATTTTAGGCAGTCATAATTTCGTGTTGAATCACAATATCAAAAATCAATTGATATTTTTATGATCCTCTTAGCAGGTTCTACCAGCCTGTGAATTTTTGTGGAAAAATATTGATGTTTAATTTTTTGCCCCTCCCCCTTATTGAAGACACGAAATTTCCAGATCATTTAGGTGGTGATAGGTTTGAAGGGTGATAGCCGGTAGAAAGCTACCATACCAGAATGGCTATCACGTCAAAATATATGCCACAGGCCTTCTACTATTCAAAAATAACAAGGAGAATTTGCCACCTCGGAGGTACCGATTTTTCCTCTGGCCCATGGACTAAATAGCCAAGCAGGAAATCTGTTTGGAAGGTTGTACACCAACAGTGACCCATAGCCGTACCTATAGATGCCATATGATAATAAAAACACGGTTAAATGCTTTGCGCGTAACGTGCATGGTATGGTGGGTCTACAACGAGACTTCAGAAACCTTTTGTTAATCTACGGAAGTTCACCTCATGCTGATTATCAGTCCACGTGATAATTCCTGTCCGTGTTGACCCCGCCACTACTGACCCTGACCCTCCTCCCTGTACAGCTGCTCCAGTCCACACCCCTGCATTGGGCTGCTCTCATGGGCCGCACCGGGACTTGTGAGCTTCTGATTCGTCACGGGGCAGACGTGATGGCACGGAATAAGGTGATACACACTTTCATATGGACCCTACATCTTATGTGTCTATGGCAGGAGTGTAGGACATGATGTCGATTTACACTAAGGTGACACAAATGTGCCCCTAGGGATTACATGGATGTTAACTTGATACTGATATTGTATTGACTTGTTGTATTCAAACTTTACTTGTATGTATTAAAGGTGAGACGATACAATAACGGCAGCCAATGCTGATGGCGGCACACAGAGATCCAGACAATAAGACAAGCACACAAAACGTACAGCATATTTAAAACAACTAAAGTAACAGTTCTAAGTTAACTATATAGAACCAAGTGTATATATGTCATAAAATCAAGGCATTTCAGGAGCTGTAGTGAGTATCTAGAACTGCTTTCATTCACGTGATGACAGTTGTCCGTGTTGAACCCGCCACTACTGACCCTGACCTTCCCCCCTGTACAGATCCAGAACACACCCCTGCATCGGGCTGCTCTCGAGGGCCACACCGGGACTTGTGAGCTTCTGATTCGTCACGGGGCAGACGTGATGGCACGAGCTAAGGTGATACACACTTTCATACATCTTATGTGTTTGTAAACGTAACTTTGGTCAATCATATTGCCTATTGCCGGTCTATGGCAGGAGTGTAGGACATGATGTCAATTTACACTAAGGTGATACAAATGTGCCCCTAGGGATTACATGGATGTTATCTTGATACTGATGTTGTATTGACTTGTTGTATCCAAAATTTAGTTGTACGAATTAAAGGTGAGACGACACAATAACGGCAGCCAATGCTGATGGCGGCACACAGAGATCCAGACAATAAGACAAGCACACAAAAAAAGTACAGCATATTAAAAAACAACTAAAGTAACAGTTCTAAGGTAGCTATATAGAACCAAGTGTATATATATCATAAATCAAGGTGTTTCAGGAGCTGTAGTGAGTATCTAGAACTGCTTCTTATCCACGTGATGACTCCTGCCTGTGTTGAACCCACTACTGACCCTGACCTTCCTCCTTGTACAGTGGCAGCGCACACCCTTGCATGAGGCTGCTCGCATGGGCCGTACCGGGACTTGTGAGCTTCTGATTCGTCACGAGGCAGACGTGACGACCAGGAATGAGGTCAAATCTACCCTATGGGTTATATTGATGATAAGAGTGTTTTCAAGTCAAGGTTCTCATCGACATACGATGGACGAGCATCATCATCGGACATTTATCACATTTATATACTTACAATACAATAAATTAAAAATGGTAATTAAAGATTGCGGGAATCGAATTTTCCGTCGCCATTCTCCGTTTAATTGTGGAACTATATACTTAAAGTAGCGCACCATGGTTAGCAGGTTTTTAAAGGACACATTCCGCTTACCAGTGCACGATAGTAATGTGCTAATTAACATTGTGTTACAACTGCTCAGGTTTTATCTATCATCGTCATAAAGATGTGACGTAACGCTATTAAAGTTTGTGCACCTGACTAGGTGTGGCGGGTCCACGACAGGAGTTTCACGATCTGTTCCATGTCCCTATGAAACCTGTGTGTTACACGGATTGGCGGTTATACTGGCTAACCGCTTGAGATCCAAATCATACCAACTTTGTCAAACACGTTTGATTAACTGCACGTTGGCTTCGTGCGCAGACCTTTTGGTTTGCTTTATGCATCTTGTTAAAAATGTACGTCAACGTTACTAAATTACAGCGTTCAACAATGGAAATATTTGATTTTCCAGGAAAAGTAAAACATGTCTGATGTCTTCCCTGTACAGTATGGGAAGACTCCGTTAGATTTAGCTGAAAACCGAGAGACTCGACGTGCCATGAAGGTAGGCAACATTCTCCTTCTTCTTTTGTACTGCTAAGCTCCAATTACTAGCAGTGAGCATGAGTCAGTAACAAGTGATCGGAATAAATAAAAGACAAATTAATAAAAATGCTCACTAAAGGAAATAAAGGTAAAGACACGTGACTAATGACAATCGCCTATGAGGGCTCTGTTTTACAATGAGAGTATTGAAAAATCTTTTAATTTAATTTTCAATATACCAAAGCCTATCTTCACCTTTCAGATATTGAGAGGTAATTTTCAACATTCTAAGGCTGTTTCCTTTCACTTCCTTCTGGATTCCAGGACGCGGTGCGAGAGAAGTCGTACCACGAGTTGCTACTGAAGTCTGGCGGAGTGAAAGTCAACAGGTGTAAGGTGTTCGTGTTTGGGATGGCGGAAACTGGGAAGTCTACGCTGAAGAAAAGCCTTAGAAGGGTGAGAGGGATCCTAAGATCATAACAAGGTCGTTTTAAGATGCAAATTACATAATAAGTATTGGATTTCTCACACAGAGCGATTTCATCAAAGATTGAAAATTCAATAAGTGCTGTCCGACAGGGCCCCGTGACTGCATTTTTCCAAGGACTGAGCAAACCGTCGTCTGAAGAGGAGCCTCACGACCCCACCCCAGGGGTGGATGTTGGGACATTCCATATTCCAGGGGTGGGGGAGGTCAGCCTGTGGGATTTTGCTGGGCAGGCGGAGTACGCGGTGACCCACAGCATGTTCATGGATGCAGAGAACACCGTCTTCATTGTGCTGTACAACATCATGGACGACAGCGGGACCCAAGAGCGACAGGTAGCTGAATTTTCATTTACGTTCAACGTCAAATCCAATATGCTATATGTTACTTTTGCATAGGCCCTTATTTTCTCAACAGATAATTTGATTTTTGTGTTTTGACATAAGAGACAATACAATCCCATGTTCTACCCCAGGTCCACTGGTGGCTGAGTTTCATCAAGTCCTGCAACCCGAACCGGCAGCCTGACGTCATCTTAGTGGCCAGCCATGCGGACAAAATGTCACGAGACCGAGGTGAATAAGATATGAGTCTGTAAGGGCGTTGGGAATTTTCAACAACAGGTTTTATGCAAAATGGACACTAGCCACATTATGGGGAGAACGTTGCAATATTATTGCAATAGCTGGAATGGAAATAATACAGCTCATGCACAAGAGTAACTGGAACACACTGGTAGCCTCACGTATGTTTCATTTTGATATTGACGTTCAGGACAACGCCAAGCTGCTCACCTTCTTCGGCTGATGACATCAGAGTTCAAAGATCACCTCCGCATTTCAGACGAAGTCTTCCTGATGAACTGTAAGGAGACCCGAACAGCTGACATGGACCGACTCAAGAACCTGCTGGCCACGTTGAAGATGGACATGCTACAGGTAAGTGTGTGGTATAAAGTTGTAGCATATTATATGGGACAATGCATCAGGAAATTTGCAATTACTCACCGCCAATTAACTTCTATATAATTATTTCCTTTTGAAACTGCACAGCACCAGCGCCAAATGCCAAAACTGTGCGCCGAAATCACCAAGCAGCTGCCCAGCTGGTGTAAGAAGAAGTGCAGCCCGAAGTGTCCTGTACTGAGGTGGCCAGGCTACGTGGAAGCAGTCAAAGAGATCGACCCACATGTGGAGGAGGAATTCCTGCTGAAGTCTACAAGATTTCTGGACCATCTGGGAGAAGTAGGATATTTTCCTTGTCAAAAGTGTCTAAAGAAGGGGAGGTAGGCTGTTCTAATTGTGAGATGTTCCTGAATGATTAGATCCTAATCCTGAATAAGAAAACCGAAGATAAAAACTGAAATTTTTGTGTGCAACGAACAACCTCTAACATGGCATTTCAATTCTATCATTTTATCATGTATCACCAGGTTATTGGATTTTCCCAACATTTCCCCTTATCTAGCAACACCAATGGCATCAATTCCACCCTGTGTCTGTATTGTATTGTGAAAGAGAGATATAATGATTATATATGCCTCATAATTGCAACGTTTGTTCTTCAGACTATCTTCAAATGTCCTAGTTCTTCCGATCCCATCATTGTCCTGAAGCCCAACTGGCTCTGCACAGACGTCATCGGCCCAATGATGGCACCAGTCAACTTCCCCATTCCCCGCCCGGAGAGAACAAGCGAAGACTACGTCACCAGGGCGGAGATCCAGCGCGTCTTCCAAGACGTTGCTGACGTGGATCTCCTCATCACCCTGCTGCAAGAGTTCCAGCTCTGCCACTCCTATGACGGACAGACCTTCATCTTCCCAGGGCTGCTGACACAAACCATGCCTCCTGACAAGTGGCAACCAACACCTGAGCCAAAGGTGGTCTACTTTGGGAAGCAAGTCCAGTGTGCCGGCTCAACTGACATGTTCTCCTCCGGGTTCTTCCCCCGAGTGCAGACCCGCCTGATGAGGGAGCTGGAGAATCGCCCGCTGCTGTGGAGAGATGGCGCCAAGTGTGCGGACAGAAATGTGGAAGGTCTGATCAAACTCTCTCCGGACGGCCGTGCAGTCAACATTTGTGTGCGGAGTGCGCAGGGTGACAAGCTGCAGTGTGGCAAGATGCTGCAGCAGCTGGAGAACATCATCGCTGATGTGCTGGATGAGTGCAGCCCAGGAACTGGCACAGTAGAGAAGGTGCTCAGCGCTCGTGCACTGAAGGAACACAGGGAGGAGTTCTGCTCCTATGGCAAGGAGGAGATCAGCAAGGCAGCAGCAGAGGGCGGTACAATCCTCCATCCCACCCTCGGGTTCACGGAACAGGTCAGTGACCTGCTGTGTAGAGAGGATGAGGACCCGTTCATCAGGAACCGCCCAGAGCTGGTCCAGGCCTTGCGGCACGTGGAGCCAATCCTGGACCGTCTCCTGTCCCGCGGCATTCTCAGTGAGGAGGAACGGGACCGGATCAGGGCAAAGGAAACTCCCCAAGACCAGGTAAGGGAACTGTTGGACACTGTGGGAAGGAAGAGCGCACAAGCACGTGACGAGTTCAAGGCTGTGCTGGAGGAGGTGAACCCGCATGCTGCCGGACTGATCCAAGATGGCGCCTGTGACCTGTTGCATGGAGGGAACGAAGACCCGCTCATCATTAACCGTCCGGAGCTGGTCCGGGACCTGACGTCATCATACGTCATGGAGAGAATCCTGAACCATCTCCTGTCACGTGGTCACCTCAGTGACGAGGAGTGTGACGTCATCAGGGCCAGCAGGACAGCTCATGACAAGGCGAGGGAGCTGCTGGACACCGTGGGGAGGAAGGGCGCGGCTGCACGGCGTGCGCTCAAGGACGTCCTGGGAGAGGTCAGCCCGCACCTGGCCGAAATGGTGGAGTAAGCCGAAATGGTAGAGTAAGCCGAAATGGTGGAGTAAGCCGAAATGGTGGAGTAAGCCGAAATGGTGGAGTAAGCCGAAATGGGGGAGTAAGCCGAAATGGTGGAGTAAGCCGAAATGGGGGAGTATTAACTATAAACTGTACTCGTAGTAGCATTTAGCCGTGTAGATTGGTGACTTCAGGTGTTTGAATAAGATTAAAAAGTAATCATTTTATGCGGATATTGGCTACAACCTAATAATTTTTATTCCTTCATTCTTTACAGTGCATTATTTGGGCAAAAACAATTCAGCATCTGTGACAACAGTATAATACATGTACAAAACTTATATTTTTGATAATCCAAAACAAATTCATCACTGAAAATTGTAAAATGTAGAGGACTGACCGATGTGTTGAATATAAACACTTGTCATGGATTGAACTGTATACACCAGACTTAGAGTGTAAACCAAAGATGTACATATTCTGACAAACAAAGAAAGAAGAGACTACAAATTGCTAACAAACATATCTCACTGCCGCCAACCTAGGGCTTGGGATCGATTGATCAAGTTGCTGGGACTGCAATCGTGGCTTTTTAAAAATGTTTCAGTGATGATTGTCATAATGCTGTTAGAGCAAATCTACAATTCCGTAGTCAAACTCATTAGTTAATGCACTAGTTATTTTCATTTCTTAGTGTTCTCAATAAATACAACATGCAATGGAATATATTCTGGTCTCTTGTTGTCCCTTACTACATGAGATTACATAATATATCCACACGTTGACTATAAATGTAGGTGCTGATGCAGTTTTATTTGAGATTTCTCTTAAATACGGTATTTTTATGCCCCTCCCTTCATCTTTCAAGACTATATAGTCTATGATTTCGCAGAGGTGACTGGCGTAGCTCAAAGGTGATCTGCGAGAAATGATTGCTTATTTTTGACGCTTCATTTGTTTAAGCATAGAATAAGCACAGCCACCATATCCAACTTTTTGTTCCTCCCTCATGATATTATCATCATACAAATCATTTACATGCTGGCCAATTCCTACTGTTTTATCAATAGATCATTGGACATGGGCTCAACCAATCAGAGGTAAGGACACAGGGGTGATGACGTATTTCAAAATGAGAAGACAGGTTTGCCCAGATTGGCTGTGAGGGCGCGCAGACTGTCCAGCAGGACGATGACCCCGCGAACTTTGCTGGGGGGCAGGATGGACGATACCATGTGGTGCAGCTGGCAGGGGTCCGTGTAGCCCAGCGCCTCCAGCGTACTGCAGGGAAAATGTACGAGTGGTTAGAGAAATATGTCTACTGGTCTATAGTGGTAGTGCTGGACTTGTATGTTTTACTTCCTACAAGTCACTACATGCAACAAGGAAAAAATTCTCTTACCGGTTGTCCAGCCCTCCCTATGGAACTTACCGGTTGTCCAGCCCCCCTGATGACCCTTACCGGTTGTCCAGTTCCCCCTGATGACCCTTACCGGTTGTCCAGCCCCCTGATGACCCTTACCGGTTGTCCAGTTCCCCCTGATGACCCTTACCGGTTGTCCAGCCCCCCTGATGACCCTTACCGGTTGTCCAGGCGCCCCTTAATGACCCCGCACTGGTTGACTGTTTCCTCCGCCAGCCGGGGATGCACGCCCCAGTCGTACCCGGCAGGCTCCATCACGCCCAGCACGTGGCGCAGCCGCGTCTCCAACACAGTTGTCCGGACCCGCGCCTCCATGGAGGTGTTCTGTTGGGGACGCGAGCGATGTTTAATGCGTGCGCACAGCAAAGATCTTAGTAAACAGGGCATGCATGTTGTTTGAAAGTTTGGGCAACATCAGATCCGGATCACAAATAAAGCGTGGTGGACATCAACAGTCTCAAACTCCTACAGCAAGACTTTCTTTCCTTGAACTTCAAATCTATCAAACTCTCTGTGTTTTCCTACTATATATAACCTTCAAGCCTTCACAAACAGTGTTCGCTGCTATCTCCCAGAAAAATAATTTCCACTGTCCATCATCGTACTTTATTGCCGAGACGTTATTTGAATTGTTTCGTCGTGTTGATAGCATCCTACGATATGCTATAAGACATTGCTAAGCTTCCCGCACCTCCTTCTCGGCCTCCTCCCGTATCTTCTCCGCGATGTTCCTGAGCGTGAATCCGTACAGCCGCCGGCGCTGGAACACGTACTGCAGGATCTGCATGTCCAGCTGGAAGGCGAGCTCCCCCACCACCCGCAGACATCCGGGACAGCCAGGCCGGCAACTCTGCGCGCTGTGGCTGCACCGCCCGCGCGAACCGCAAGGAGTCGCTGCTGCACGTGTGACACCAGCTGGGGAACATAAAAACCGTTAAGTAACTATAGATTATCCAGTACCAAGGCCAGGCCCAGTGTTAGAAGTTGCCCGCCCACCACGCGCAAGCACCCGGGGCAGCCCGGCCGGCAGCTCCGCGAGCTGTGGCTGCACCGCCCGCGAAAACCTCCAGGAGACGCCGCTGCACGCGTGCCACCAGCTGGGGACATAGAAACCGTGAACTTGTCGTATCCTAAACTGTTAGTGTAGATTATCTAGAACCACATCTAGGAATTTTGTCAACACCTATCCGTGCTTGTATCTAAATAAATCTTCAGATGGGCAGAAACAAGTTTGCACAAATCACAAACCTGTCCGCTGCAGTGCAGGCCCCGGTCCGCTAGGCGTCGCGCTTGAGTCCCGCCGGATGCGCTCCTGTACCGCCGCCAGACTGTCGTTCGCCGCCTCCCAACACATCTGGCACGGCGACTCCGCATGTCGGTCTGATGGGGATGAAACAAGGCAATCAGAGATGGCAGACTTCACCCCTCACTCCCTCACCTTATTTTGATGCTTCCAGACCAAGGACTCACCAAGGTGAATGAACATAGCAGCGCTGAGACTATCATATGGCAACGCCGCACTGTGCAGATTGGGAATTTCGGACACATGAGAACAGACAGGCCCACACACAGACAGGCGGACAAGCCCACGCATAGACAGACATGCCCACAGATAGACAGACAAGACAAACGACGGCACTGAACACGAAAACTCTCATGAAAACTAAAACTAGCGAGTTCGGCTAGTAAATTTCAAGCAGACGTTGGGAGGATAAATAATGCTGTTTTTTTGGCTGTGCCCTTTTTCTGGTCTTGTTAGCAACAATGAAAAAAAAGCAAGAAAAACGAGGCGGCCAGAAAACTTACGAATTTCTCTCCCGATATCTGCTTGTATATGGCGGCTGTGCCTGTGTTGTGTGATGTCATGTCCCTCACCTCTGCTTGAGGATCCAGCAGGGGTATGCGGGGACACCGGAGTCGCCTCGCCAGTAGGCACCACGGGAAGGGAGGTGTCTGCCAGACACTCCGCTAGGCGCCGCTCGTACCGGTCCGCACGGCATGCTGGGAATCCAACATGAACAGTTACACTTCAACCCAGAGGAGATAATGAAATAATCCCAGCATTCCTTTCAAGACACATTTCCGCAATGCACATTCCAAATGAGCGACTGCAAGAAATCGTTTACAGAAAAGTAACTTCACAGAAACCAATCAGACGTACTCTGCAAATGTTGTTTATCCGGAGATCTTGTCGTCCTCTGGTTGCGTTTGACCTTGACTGGAGTGGAGGTCACCTGAGGCTGACTGAAGCTGACGATCCTCTCGGCCAGCCGGTCCGCCCAGCTGTTCAACAGGTCCTCCTCGGCAGCGGACAGGCTTCGGCCCGCGTCTCTCCCCGGGCCTGGCGCGCTCCTCTCCGGCCCAGCCGCCAGGACTGAGTCCGACATGTTCTCCTCGATCGTCCGACACGTCTGACACCGGCGGTTGCCCATGGTTACAGGCGGGAAGTCGGTCAGGTTACCCCCGCTCGTCTGACACGCCTGGCATCTCCGGTCGCCCCTGGTTACGGCCGGGGACATGCGCTGTACGAGCGACTGTGTCCAGCGATCCACCAGTCCCTCCTCCTCTGCAGACAGATTCCCGCTCGTGGCTGCGGGTTTGTCGGGAGAACCTGGTTCTGGTGACGTCCCCCGACCCCCCGGGGACGGTCCCGCCAAGGGTGGGGAGGCAGGGGCGCTCCCAGGAGTCTGCACAACTGTTTAGAAAGAACACGATGTTAATGTCAACTGGTATCCACTAGACCAACTATGTTTCTACTTGTACCTGAAATACAAAGCTCAACCCAACCCAATTGTATTGGATATTCTGCTTCCGGGCAAACTTTAGAAAGATATTAGGTCCACATTCTGCAAACCAAAGTAATGTTACCCTGACCTCGCACAGTCTTAAACTAGTAAGAAATGACATGCTTAAAGCTAGACTCAAAGGAACCCACACATCTAAGCTGAAACCAAGGCCTAGCACCCCCTCAGTCCCACCTGTTCCCTGCTCCCGTAAGATCCTCCCCCCCCCCTTACAGGAGTACCCCCCTCCGGCGGCACCCCCTCACCCGTCCCACCTGTTTCCTGCTCCCGTAAGACCCTGTCCAGTGAGGCCTGCGCCCTGGCCGCCCTCATCTCGCTGTACAGGACCTCCAGCTGCAGCTTCAGTCGGCTGTTAGCACCCCCCTCCAGGACCCCCCCCCCTCCGGCGGCACCCCCTCAGTCCCACCTGTTTCCTGCTCCCGTAAGACCCTGTCCAGTGAGGCCTGCGCCCTGGCCGCTCTCATCTCGCTGTACAGGACCTCCAGCTGCAGCTTCAGTCGGCTGTTCTCCCGCGCCAGGTCATAGTTACTCCGATCAAGGTCAACCTTTCAATGTCGCCAAACAAATGTAAAACAACAATTAATTGAATATGTAACGTTACGTGTAATGTAGGGTAGCTTTGCTTCTATCTATTACATCATAGACTCTGTGCCCCCAGCGAAGAGGCGTAGACGATGTGCAATTACTTTTCAAAAATATCGTAGTAGAGTGGAATCTATTGTAACGTTGTACTTACATTAGCGGCATCCTCATAAATACGTAAATCAACGTCTAGAGGTAAATATGCAAAGGTTAGGTGTAACAGGTCGTTAAGTGCCATATAACCAGCCGCCGCCACATGCTGAAGTCGTGAGGTAGCCGTGGCGAGGAGGGAAGGTACATTCACTGATGTCCAAACTTCATATCATACCTTTACAAACTAGCAAATGCTCCTTCCTCCGTCGCCATGGCTAGTCCTGACTACGGGAAGCCGGTGCGTTACGCCGAAGGGCGGCTATACAACACAGAAATAAATTTAAAAATACCGAACCTCTTTCTCCACCTGGTCCAGGTACTCCTTCAGAGGGGATTCCTCGTCTCCGGTCCTCGCACTTTCCGCCATGCTGACGCCTAACCCCCTCACACAGCCTCAGCACCAGCGTGTTGATGTCGCTCCCCCAACTCGAACCCTGCAGCAGTTGTTGAGCGCGTTCTATTGTGACGCGGGTACGTTCTTTCGAACGTCACACTGGCGGGTTCGGTTCGATTGTGGCGTTTTTTCTTTTT
The DNA here is from genome assembly GCF_000003815.2 of Branchiostoma floridae. Taxonomy (NCBI): domain Eukaryota; kingdom Metazoa; phylum Chordata; class Leptocardii; order Amphioxiformes; family Branchiostomatidae; genus Branchiostoma; species Branchiostoma floridae. The sequence goes on from NC_049984.1 coordinate 57,926, forward strand.
TACGTGACAAAAGAGAACGTTTATAAGAGGGATTTTCTCGCTATTTTCGCTATATTTTTGGCATCTGCAACAACAACAACAACATTTGTATGGTGATATGTGACAAACCAACAGCGCCACCTATCTCTTTTGAGAAGACTCGCAGTACTAGTGCAGCTAATGGAGGGTAATAGTCAGATTCCTCGGCAGTTGGACATTAGGCCATGTTGATTTGATTATATGGATGACATCCTCCGGGAACTCCAAAATTGATGCGAGCGAGCGAATAAAAAAAAAGTTTGGCCAAAAAAAAAAGTTGGCTTCAGTATGTAATCAAAGTGGCCAGGAAGGTTGAACATAGGACTACAAACACATAGTATGGTATACCAACAGTTAGATGTTGCGACCAGTACATCATACGGGTGCAAAACATTTTTTTCTTCTTGGACCAATCTGAAATAAACAGACCTGAAAAAAAAATCAGACGAACGGGGTTCGCCAATCGCAAAATGATCACACTATGTCGGCGGGTGTTTGGGGTCTTACCGGGCCAAAAAGACAACAAAAGCGAAGTGAGTAGAGGTTATAGTCACTCGTACCAAGTTTCTACATGCAAAGGTACAGACACAGTTAGCCTTTATGACATGAAGATGGGATTTTAAAATGCCAGTGGTAGTCCAATGATCCTTTGTAGCAAAATTGACCAATTACCATTGTTTTGAGTATCAGTTCTCAAGTTTCACAGACAATCAGGTCCAGGTTCAGGTCCACCTGGATCCTCTGGACCTGATCCTCTGGACCTGAACGGGACCTATCCTGAATTAACTGGTACATGTACAAACCCCTACCAAAAATCCTTTTTTCTTTCTTTCTGTCCTTTCACATCTTATTCTTTGACTTTTGAGATTTATTTCGGCATTCTATGGCATTAGTTACCTGTTTTCTGATACTTTTTTTCAATCTACGGAATATTTGTGCTCATTTTACAGCTGCTTTGCACAATTTACTGTGTGGTCCAAAACTTTTTTTTTTTTTGAAATGGCCGAAAATTGGTGCGAGCGCGGATGTCATCCATATAATCAAATCAACATGGCCTTACCGGAAGAAGAAGAAGTTCAAGTGAGTAAAAAAAAAAAAAAACATCCTTGTCAACTTGCGCCTGTGACAAGCTTCCTTTACTAGTAAGTATCTATTCTAACTGAGGTTCGCTCATCCATGCTGAAAAGGAAAACCATCAGAGGAGCGAACTGGAGTAGGGCTGGGTACCGGTACAGGAAATCCAGGTCCGGTCCAAAGAATCAGGTCCAGGTCCGGACCTGAACCTGATGCATCATGTATGATTCATACCAATGGTCCATTTCACTACAAAGTAATCTGTTTGGTGGAGTATTAGACTTACACTGGCGTCTTAAAATCCTACAACGCTAACTGCACCCGTACGATTGACTGTAAAACTTGGTAGAAATGACTATAAACTCTACTCTACTTCACTCTTGTTATTTTCTTCCACCTGCATGGCCCAAAACGTGTGAATGCCTGATCAAACAATATGTTAATTTTCTAATCGGTCCAACATCCGGTCCCCCTAATTTTTTCAAGTCCGGCTTTTCTGGACCGGTCCAACAAGAAAAACCGGTTTTGTAACGGTACGATGTACCGATACCCAGCCCTAAACTGGAGCTAGACTACGGCATCAGGCTTCTGTCGGAAGCAACCTTACGTACCACCGTGCACCGCCGACGAAGGCTAGACATTACTCAATTTACCAAACTTACTCAAGCAACTGGAAAATGGTCAGACGTTTCAGAGTAGTTGTAACTGTTACATGAACAATTTTTTAAAAGTTTGCATCTCAGCTAATGGACTAATAAAGCAGCATCATCAAAGCAGACAGAATGGATCTGAATGAATGGTTTTATTGCATAGAAAAAAAATTGCAGGCCACTTTTCATGGAGGTCATGCGGGGAGAGATGAAGGTCAGGTAAGATATAACAGAGATACAAATTTATACATCCAGTCCTAATCAATCTATCAACATATTCCATGACATTTACATGGTACAAAACATACAGTAGAGAAAAAAGCTACTCTCCAAGCAGAGGTTAGGCTCACACTGATTTTGCCTTTTTTTATCGGGCTTTCTAATTTGTACCGTGTTCTAATGTCTCACGGCCGCTAGAAGCTAGTTCATGGTCCGTACGCGTTTGCCATTGCTACGTCAGTCTGACCAATACAACTTATCGTCTTGCTGTCTTGCTTGAGTGACGTCCATATTGATACTCTAACCTCCCCAACCGGCACTAGCTGCCATACAGACCACGGAGAGAAGGAGAAAGGAAGTCAGTCAACTCCGTTGTTTGTTTGGTGCATGACGTCATGCAAGTTTATTGTTGGCGGCTACGTCATGTCACCAAGGAGACGGTATGCTGATATGTGAGGTGACAAATGTTCGGCAGTGTTTGAGTGTGTAGTATTTTAAAGACAGCCGTGTTGGTGGTGTCGAAAGCTACACGTTATACGGTATCACATAAATATTCACCCGTTTGTGGTATCACATAAACGTTCACCCATATGTGGTATCACATAAACGTTCACCCGTTATATGGGTATCACATAAATGTTCATCCATTTGTGGTATTACACAAATGTTTACCCGTTTGTGGTATCACATAAATGTTTGCCCGTTATATGGTATCACATAAATGTTCATCCATTTGTGGTATCACACAAATGTTTACCCGTTTGTGGTATCACAATAACGTTTATGCGTTTGTGGTAGTAGGTAAAATTTCAGTTATTTGTGGCTGGTATCACATAGAAGTGTTTACTCATCCGTATTATTGTAATTTACATAATATGGTTGACCTGTTTGTGATATCGTATAAAATACATGTGTATATGGTATCACACAGAAGTTCAGCTCTACCGGCCATGGTTATGTACAAGTCTTTTCAACACAGACCTGGCTTGTGACAGAAACAGCACGGTCCTACAGTTGTCCTGTTTTTGTGCAATTTGACGGAAAAGGGAACATCGCCTGTCATGGTCCCACCAAAACAGCACAACAATAGCGCCATTCCAGGGCTTTTGTTTTGAATCAAACCCAAAAGCTAAGTCCTCTCCATACAGGGTCACACTAGTGAGTTCTACGAACAGAGCAGCCATTAAAGAACTGATAAGTCTATGTGTGTTTGCCATCAGCATGTTTGACAGAAACTTTATCCATACTTGTACCTGTGGTCCACATCAATCTAAGTATCATTGATAATCATAACTTCAAATGTTATTGTTACATATAAAATAAGTCTCTCTCACACTCATATAAAATATCTATAGAACACTTCACCATTAACTGTAACTTCTGGTGATGATATAATTCTAACATATTATATAAATTAGATTTAAGTTATTCTAGTACAAGTGTTGATTGTCGGCACTCAGAACTTACTGACTTATTATATTAACTCAAATCTGAGCCTTTATCATCAGAAACATCAACTTTATCATAAACAACAAGAGAATCTGTTGGCACAGAAATGCAACTCAAGCTGACACTGGATGACTCACATGTTGGCATCTTTGGTGTCTTCCGCAATTCTTACTTGGGCTACACACACACACATGTAACGTCTTGGTTCTCACATTTTTTAAGAAACTGAACAGTTGGGTAGAAAAAGAAGAACATACTTGTGGTGGTCTGTGACGATTTCCTGACAGGCCCAGCTGCTGCCCCAGGAGACAGACAGTTAACACAGTAACACAGTAAGCTGGTCAACAATCACATAAATCCAAATAGATTAATTTTTAGCTTTTTATGCATGAACAAACAGAAACATTCTAACAGTTGGACAATTCTGTTCTTCAACTGTAAGCACCATGGGCTTGATACATATGCTGAGGGGTGATTTTTCCTTTCTTCTTCTTTCAGTTCCAACCAATATTAATATAAGTGGCAAAAGGGCCAATAAGAACCAAGAAATGGCATTAGTGAGGCCTACGATAGTACAAAATTACTCAGGGACAGGAGTGTGTAAACCAACGATGTACTGCACACACTTAATTGTGGAGACAAATATAGACAAACACTAGAAAACACTAACAACACTAAATCTGATGCCTGATCTTACTCAGATCAAGCTAATGAACATTTTGGAAGACTTAGTAATATGTAATCATTATAGTATAAATAAAAGGTGAGAAGTCTTGCATAGAATTCAAAACCTTAGTTTGTAAAAACCTGAAATAAAATTCAGACAGGCTATCCGATGGCAACAAGTCTGGGTGCCATCCCGATTAGTGTACCTTCATATGTGTACATGTATGTGTACAGGCTAGCGTTTTCCACAATAGTTACAAGTACTGGTAGCCTGGGTACCATCCTCTGTAGTGCCCGCTGACTCAATACTTAAGTACTGGAGCAGACACAGCCTAACCAGCATGGTACATAGTCTACAAAACAAAGCTAGTCCGACAGGATAAATAGTGTAAGGACGTCCCACAGCTTCCATCCAGTGGACCAAGTCTCCTTCCCGCAGACTACCTACATGTACCACAGTCAAGAGAAACTTAATATGCAACCTCACCCAGAAACCAAGGGCATAACTTACATTTGGGGGCAAAACTATAAATTTTTACTTTTAGGCCTTCTACTGATGTCCACCAAAGCTCACTGTCACACCCTGTGACAACCCACACTTCTCTGTATGCGACACCCTTTTGAAAATCAGTAGGTGGCAGACAACAGGAGGAACCAGAACTGTGATTCTAACACTGTTTGGTACACTGCCTGCTCACAGCAGGTCCAGCTCAGCACTGGGCACAGATCCGTTCTCAAACCTGGAAGTGCACTTCTGCATAGGACTTTGCTCCGCTAAAAAAGAACAACTATATTGCACTGTAGTATCTACTTCATATATTGATTGCAGAACTGTTGAATTGTGGCTCTCAGTTCCAGAAAAGTAAAAATGCTTAACTGGAAGACAGACTGAAAAAGCAGCATGACCAAATGAAAACTGGCATCAGTGCGAGGAAATCTAACATAGCAGATTTCCATGCGCTGATGGCAAAAAGTATAATCTAGGCACAGATTTCTCCATAAAAAATACTCACCTTAATAGTAGAGTAAAATAAATAAAGTCAAACTATGAAATTCTAACAACAAGACTTTCTGTTTATCCTAGTCAGCACACAGTTCTGTTCCCACAGTAAAATCTCTGTAAACACCTGAGTGGCAGGTGTAATACAGGTGACAGCACACCTGAGCGGCAGGTGTGATACATGTACAGGTGACAGCACACTTCCCTCCTTGTGTCCCCCCATCAGGACCAGCTGAAACCTGCAGTGTGCTGTAGTCTGCCTCCTGTCTCTCCTATCCTATTGGTGTTCCATGTTCCCATGGTGACAAAATAGGATCGCCATGGTTACAAATATGCCAATACAGCATCCAGTGATGTGTGTCCCAAGGTTACAGACATGGCTGCCATGATAGTAAAATACACTGTTGCTGTGGTGATGGACATCGTTGTCTTGGTTACAGACATGCCTAATGCAGGAACAGCCATGGTTGTCGTGGTAACAGACTTTGTTGTCATGGCAACAGACATGGTTGACATAGTCCCAGACTTTGTTGTCGTGTCAACAGACATGGCTGCCATGGTCACAGAAATAGTTGTCATGGTCACAGACATGGTTGCAATGGTCATAGACATGGTTGCCATGGTAACAGATGTGGTTGCCATGGTCACAGAGTAGATTCGTAGCTGATGAGTCCCTGGCAGTCGTCGAGTCTGGAGGAGAACTTGAAGCTGAAGGGTACGTGGTCCGTCAGGCTGGCCAGCTGGGCGATGAACGACACTTCCTCGGGTTGCTATGGAAACAGATAAACACTGAGTAGAAAGGGTTCCTGGTGAGCTTTTATAAATGTGTGTGGCAGAGGAGGGAAAAGCTCCATGCAAAGCAGGAACGTGCATTCACACAAGCAGAGTGATCCGGTGTGGTGAAAACTGGAACATGGTTGTGTGGGTTAACCCTGATGGCACAAACTGGGTCCTAATTATACATTTATATTTAAGTGGACACTGACAAGAGTGGACACTGACATGATCTGGTACAGTAGAAAAGTATTCTCACAGTCTAGGGGACAGAAGGTAACAACTAACCCATGTTCCAGCTTGTACCAACAAGCAGAAAAGTACAGACAAACACATGTACAGACACACGTGCACACAGACAGACACACATACATGTATAGAGAGACAGACACACGTACAGAGAGACAGACACACATACACACAGACGGACAGAAATACAGCTAGACAGACACCTGTACACATAGACGGACACACGTGCACACAGACAGACAGGTGCACACTCACACAAGGCGGCAGCAGCACAGCGTGGACAGCAGGGTCTACTCTACGCCATCTTCTGTCCCGCCGAAAACCTCAGACTGACGGGAACATGGTCCGTCAGCGCCGCCAACTGCGTCGTAAACATCACCTCCTCTGGTTTCTATGGTAACAGACAACAATCCACTCTGCCATGGCAACAGACGACAATCCAGCACTGCATAGCAACGGACAGCTACACACCCTGAGGCCGACAACCCCAGACAGTAGATGGGAAGCAACAAACTGTTGTCTTTTGTTGCTGCTGCGTAAAATTTTAGTTAAACTTTGTGGTTCCCAACATAGAAGACATTGCAAGTAATTACTTTGACTTGATTTAGATGTTTTTTAATTGAGTTTTTTCAGCTTGTTTGTTCTCCATAAGCTTACGCACTGCAAGATGCTTTGATGTTGTATCTTTCAAATTATACAGTGTACCTTGTGATAGTTGGATTTAAAAACTGAAATTTTACTTTAAAATCTGCCAGATGGAAAGTCAAACAAACTTCTTAATTATGCAGAAAGAAAGAAGAAAGGATTGCACAATAAGTCACAGACACTGGAAGTTGGAAAATACAATTAAATTGGGAAAATACAAAATTCTAAAATAAAAATAACAATATTAGCAAGTTGAGTATGTTGTTTCAATAACAGCTATGCTGACTTTGTGTCTGCAGAAGTACATGTAGCATTTGGGTCCATCAAAAAAGGACGTTAGTAAATTCTTTACATTTCTGGCTTTATAAACTGGGTCTAGATAGGATGTTTGTTCTTTACTTGTCTGGCTAGATTTCACCCACCCACTCCAACCATTCCTTCAAAAATAAGACAACAAAGAAATCAAGTTGGCGAGGCCGAAGCAGTGCTGTCTAAACTTGGCCCAGCTGCTGTGAGAAAGACTCACCAGGACACAGTTGTTGGAGAGCGAGCCTTCGCGGAACATCACGTAGTCGATCCGGTGCCTCCCGGACATGTCTGCGGGGCCGCTCGCAGAACCCACGTCTGTTTCGTCATCGTACACGTACAAGCCGCGCATCGTGTCGTCACGCAGGATCCTGCAGAAACACGACCAAGTACGGGATTATAGGACCGTGAGAATTGATCAACTTTACTGAGGTTTTATTGTGGTACTTGGTTTCTGTAGTACATGCTTAAAATTCACAGCAGAAACAATTCTGCAGGTCAGTATCATGGAAACACATATAACGT
>NC_049984.1:65600-68320 GCF_000003815.2 Branchiostoma floridae
AGGGGGACAGGGGATTCATTAGTGTAGGGGGTTTGGGGATTCCTTAGTGTACAGGGGGATTCATTAGTGTAGGGGACAGGGGGGATTCATTAGTGTAGGGGGACAGGGGGGATTCATTAGTGTACAGGGGGGTTCATTAGATCCATGCACACCCCTGGCCCTAGGCTTTACCGTGACAGTTCCCAAAGCCTACCCATTAATATTCCTTTACTACAGTACAGATATTGGCGTGCCAGTGTCAGTGTGAGCTATGATGGGACCTGACTTGTGTGTTGAAGGTGTCTGTCAGGCTACACCAACACAGTTAACTGGTTTGGGACCAGGATTCCCCTGACTGACTTAAAACAACAGCATAATCCTTTACAGCAACAAACACATTTATATCTGATAGACTGATAGACGGTTGACTAATGCATATCACAAATTTTAGAGAAGATTGCACATAGATATCAACAGTCTATAACTTTGTTTATACCAGTAAAGCTCTTAGAGCTATTAGCCTCCAGTCACCCAGGTGACCCACCAATTTTGCTACATTTGTGACATCCCATATTGCTACATTACCACTCATACCAACTGCTGTTTGCTACATCAATACTTCATCAGTAATGTCCCATCCATCGCACTGGCTGGTGTTATAGATAATGCACCATGACATGTACGCGGGTCTGACACACAGTTATTACCTCTGCATGGAGGGAATCAGCAATAAGGGCGGCACTACGTTAATGTATATCTGGCCAGTAACCCTGCAGATTAGGGCTGACACGGGGGATGGAGTGACATGTTGTATATCTGTTGTCTTTGAAGTCCAAATGAAAGTCAAGCTTTTAGAAATATGTTAGTAACTTTGGGTAGTTGTTACCTTCGCCAAGAAGGTTATGTTTTGGGTAGCATTTGTATGTATGTCTGTAGAAGACCAGCATAACTCAAGAATGGATTTATATGGATTGTATTGATATTCAGTATGTGGGTAGGTAATGATGAGGCCTGGAAACGATTGGATTTTGGGCTCCCTAGCAGCCTGTTATTGTACTGCAGCGGGACTTCCGGGTTTGATATCTCGAGTTCTGGGTTCTGAGTTCATACTGCGGCTATGATTTTTGAGTGGTAGACAGCTCTTGATGCCGAGAGTAAGTTGAATTGGTTTTAGGCCCCATGCCCCACCCTACTCACCTATGCCCCACCCTACTTACCCATGCCCCACCCTACTCACCCATACCCCACCCTACTCACCCATGTTCCACCCTCCTCACCCACGCCCCATCCTACTCACCCATGTTTCACCCTACTCACCCATGTTCCACCCTACTCACCCATGTTCCACCCTACTCACCCACACCCGACCCTACTCACCCATGCCCTACCCTACTCACCCATGCCTGCCCTATAGCTACTCACTCATGCCTGCCCTACTCACCCACGCCCCACTCTACTCACCCACACCCCACCCTACTCACCCATGCCCCACCCTACTCACCCATGCCCCACCCTACTCACCCACAGTCCAGGGCTTGTCCTCACCGGGTGCTGTCCGACAGGGGTCGGTGTAAAGGTCGAAGAGCGGGTGGCTCCACAGGTCCCTGTGGTCTAGGGAAACCCGACACCGTTACTATGGTAACCAATAAATACCCCCAGAGTGGACCTTTCCCATCGTCCCACCCAACCCATCAAAATGTAATAACAAGCTATCATTGGTCAAACCACTAATTACCAGGCTATCATTGGTCAAACCGCTAATTACCAGGCTATCATTGGTCAAACTGGTAATTGTGATGGACAGCCAGGATCGGTCCACCTCCAAATCACCAAACTTTGGTCCAACAATAGATGAGAATGACCTTTGACCTACCAGATCGGAGGTTGTTGAAGTTGAAGTCTCCACACAGAAGGTCAAACATGACAAGGTCAGGGGGGTCGTTGACCTGCCAGGTGTCCTGGCGGAACTCCTCCAGCCAGGTGGGGATGTGGCTGAGCTGCTGTAACCTCACCTGGTCGTCACCTGCAAACACACCTGTGGTTAGACAGGTTAACATCACCTGTTACACACCTGGACATCACCTGCAAACACACCTGTGGTTAGACAGGTTAACATCACCTGTTACACACCTGGTCATCACCTGCAAACACACCTGTGGTCAGGTAAACATCACCTGTTTCAAACCTGGGTTAGACAGGTACGACTACTTTTCATGAGTTCCTATTGGCTATTTACATGAAGACAAAAAAAGACACAAACTGTGGTCAGGCATCACCTGTTACTATTACTGAAAATCTTAATTTCATTTTGTGTGTTTGTGTGATCTTTTTAGTCATACAAGTTTGTATATGTTTTGCATAATATTCCCATTATACAGGTAAAATTAATACAAATTCAATTCAAAACACAGCGACATCCGCAAAGTACAACAGCTGGGGTGAGACACCTGCTTAAGGCTGGCTGGTAAGCCTACGGTGCCCCACAGATGAACCTGGTCATACTTGAGGCAGTAATTTACAACTTTGCCATTTCCCCTTCATTTCCGCTGGATCAGCCAAACTGCTCATTCACACAAATGTCATCCATGTATAACTGTTACATGTACAAGTGGATGGGCCAGTCCAAAGGTGTGATCTTTGGTTCAATCTTTTGACAACACAAAAAAGTATCCCAAAGCGTACATGTACGTATGCACATAGTTTATGTTAATACGCAATTTACATAAATCTCTTACAGCTGT
>NC_049984.1:68420-69429 GCF_000003815.2 Branchiostoma floridae
TGCATTAACGATGGAGTGGTCACCGCGAATACTTAAAAAACAAAAATAAAAGTCGTGAAAGTTTCATGGTACCAAAATCACATTCTCCGAACAGGTTCAGCATGCTGGGAAGTCATTAGGAGACACTATGGGTACAAACCTCATACATATATCTTGATATTGTTATTATCAAAGTCAAATTAAAGGGACAGAATATTGTATAAGGAGAGATAAATAAGACGGTTGATCCCCCCCACCAATCAGCCTGATGGAACAGCCCACTATGAATGTCTCATGTCAGGATGGACGGATATCCCATCATGCATTATTGAGTAAAGAGCAGCGTACCTCTCCAAGCCTTCTGGGTAATTCACCTCCTTGTAGTGCATGTTCTCCTGCTTCAGGAGGGTACCTGGGGACACAGGGGGGATTCATTAGTGTACGGGGGACAGGGGGGATTCATTAGTGTAGGGGGACAGGGAGATTCATTAGTGTAGGGGGGATTCATTAGTGTAGGGGAGACAGGGGGATTCATTAGTGTAGGGGGGACGGGGATTCATTAGTGTAGGGGGGATTCATTAGTGAACGGGGGGACAGGGGGGATGCATTAGTGTAGGGGGACAGGGGGATTCATTAGTGTAGGGGGGACAGGGGGGATTCATTGGTGTAGGGGGACAGGGGATTCATTAGTGTAGGGGGATGGGGGATTCCTTAGTGTACAGGGGGATTCATTAGTGTAGGGGACAGGGGGGATTCATTAGTGTAGGGGGACAGGGGGGATTCATTAGTGTACAGGGGGGTTCATTAGATCCATGCACACCCCTGGCCCTAGGCTTTACCGTGACAGTTCCCAAAGCCTACCCATTAATATTCCTTTACTACAGTACAGATATTGGCGTGCCAGTGTCAGTGTGAGCTATGATGGGACCTGACTTGTGTGTTGAAGGTGTCTGTCAGGCTACACCAACACAGTTAACTGGTTTGGGACCAGGATTCACCTGATCAGACTTAAAACAACAGCATAATCCTT
>NC_049984.1:75781-86131 GCF_000003815.2 Branchiostoma floridae
TCATCATTCTCCGTGTTCCCCTTCAGGTGTTTCTGTAACACTTCCGAATACTTCATCTTCACTGTTTGCACTTTGCTGGTTTGATGGCAAACTGGGCATTGAGCCTTGACACATCTTCTTCCTCAAAGGTCTGATGGTCAGCATCATGTGATGTGGACTGCACTGGATGGTTCATGGAGGCTTGGTCCTGGCTTGTTTCAGTAGAATTGGAGCAGTGAGGAGAACATCAAGTGTGATGCCTGCCTCTTCACACGCCTCCCCAATTGGTTTTGTGTTTCCTATAAAGTTGAACAAGAAAAGGCAACTTAGATTTCTGAGCAACATTCACAACCCAACCAGAATAGTGTAACTTAGAATATTTAACCAACAATAAAAGAATTTAGCATTACATAAAAATATACTTACAATTTCATACTGATATACATAAAACAATATATGCACAGCTATATACACCGTAATACACACATTTATTATCATGATATAGATATTGATATGAAAAAAGAAATGTCACAAGGAATGGAGTCAACCAAGAAAGCTAAGACAAATTCCAAATCTAAACATAAAGGAAAAAATTGTCGTAGCTCGATGCATGCATGCCAAACAAAACATACAACTTGTGACACACCCCTCCCCCTTCCGATTGGAAGCCACGGATTTTTATCTTGGCTTACGATATCAAAAAGTGACAAGAAGATGAAAAAGTGGCATAACATTACTAAAGGGACCTTCAGAATAATTAATCGCCCGTATTCTCCCGCAAAAATCAACGTAAACACAGTGTCTGAGCTAGAAAACGATCTTCTGAGACCAAGCTATGCTGTAGTATATGTACACGTATTTGAGTACAGTATTTACCAATATTCATACGGCAAAATCTACAACAAAATAGCCGTTAACTATCTAAATATTCCATAAAAATGTTGAAGAAATATATTACCTGGATTTTGGGAGGTATCAGCGGTCGCAGTGACGTCGGATGCCGCGGGAATCGCACCCGGAAGGTAGCGTGCGTCATCGTCGCCGCCGGCGTCCGCCATCTTGGATTTCTTTCTCCAAACTCGCCGAGGTATGGTAAATGTAGCCCCATGTTTCTAGCACCATTTTTGGTCAGAAATATGCGAATCTAGTACCAAAATGACGGCAAACTTCTGAATTTTTAGAAAATCGATGCCCTTGAAAATTTTTAGGGAGGTACCTTCGAGAGATATTTCACTTTTAAAGTTTAACTTGCGGATATTTTTTGACTCGGAGGTCGTAGCTTCGATGGGCAGTAGTCATTTTGAAGCTCGTATTGTTGGCTACAAATTGGTGGCTAGCTTTCTTGGCTGTTGTGTACACGTCATCGGGAAATGAGCTCCAAGTGATGACGGATCGCCGCGGAAGTCGGCGCGGGCGCGGGGTGCTCGGGGCCCCGCGGACGAAACTCGCGTCGCCCGATGGGCCATTTCTCGCTTACTATTCAAGGTATTTTAATAAAAATTGCACAAATGGTAAGAGAAAGACTTTATTCAACTACTGATACTAAATTTTAAACACATTTACTTTGGTAAATATCTGTTTGAAGGCGGTGAAGTTGACCCATTTTCAGTGTTTTTCGACCTCGTAAAGGGTTTCAACCGGCGTGCGCCACCCCTATTAATAAATGTACTCAGAGAACATTAGGGTTTTACTTTACACAACCAGTTCAGTGTCAGACACCTGCTTACATTTCCATGTCTATCAGACATCTTCCTCAGAGGTTCTGACTTCCGACTGTAGTGCTGATTCATCAAACGTAAGCAGGTGATGAGACAATTACTTGTTGTTATTTATCTATTGATTTATTTGCAGCGCTCAAAATACTGGGTGCATGTGCAGGGTGCACCCAAAATTCGAGCTGTGTACCCAATTTTTTTCCGTGGTTGCACTGGTGCACCCAAATATTTTCTTAGGTTTACGCATGTTCTTGTAAAGATATAAAAGTATACTAAGTCTAGTATACCTCATATTCTTGACATCTAAGGGTTAAAAAGATAATAAAAATGTCTGTCATGGTACTTGTTTAAGAATTTAATAGCTTGGAATTAAGTTTTGCAATTATTCTTTTCTGACATTTTACTTTATCTTAGGCCACACCAATTTAATTTCTTGGTTCACGGATTTTTTCATAAAAAATATGGAGCGAGAGGGCGAAATAAAAATAGAAATAAGAATTGTACAATGGTTGGGGTAAAGGTAAGGGCTAATCCAAAACATAAAGAATAAAAAGTTTTCAGCTTGAAAAAAGTACAGAAACACTATTACTGTACAGAAACAGCACCTGTTCATTGAAAATTACAAAAGTAGTGTCAGTTTTTATCTTTGCTACACCAGAAAGTTGGTGAATGGTTTCATTAATGGTGAAAATTTGCTGAGAGGTAATTTTTATTTTTATTTTTTTTTCCAAAAAATAGGAGCGAGCGAATCCGTGAACCAAGAAATTAAATTGATGTGGCCTTATGTGGTGCAACCAAAAAAGTTTTGGTGTACCCAATTTTTTTTCACCTGAGTGCACCCAATCCAAAAAATGAATTTCAAGCTCTGATTTGTTTGGCTGTTGTTTAACAGAAAATGCCAATATCTTTATAGTAATTGTCCTACCAACCTGATGACATTTTTTCGGGAAGATATTGTTATCAATTGTTATTCTGTCCATGTCAAACTCTATTTCTCTCCATCAGCAGGGCTAGCCCTTTGTAATAGCCACAGGCTAGTTGGGCTGTAAGCCCTGGCTGAGCAGCCAAACCATAGATGCCATAATCATCATGCCAGTTCACAGGGTGCGGAAAATTCATGTCTTCAGGACTGTTATGTACACTCAGATAAATGGTCTGGAACCGCCACCTGGAATATTGATTCTCGAATCTGCTTTCCACAGACGTTACAGATCATATACAGGTAGTGAACTGATGCAAACATGTTCACAGTGTTACATGGAGTTAGACGCAAACGTACAAATTACTCAACCTGTTTTGACTAATGTTATTGACTTTGGCTCTTTTATGTACTACTGCGTATATATAAGTATTATCTAAAGTTGTTCTGTTGAAGTTTGAATAGTAATTTGTAGATCATCCTGGCCCCTTTCTAATAACGACTGGCTTATAATGTCCACAGGTCCTGCATTGAACAAACCCATCAAAAGAAATGACTCACCTTGGCCATGAGAAGTCCTTTACAGGCGAGATACTCCTCCTTGGCTTTCTCGGGGAAGTGTTTGAAGGCTACGTCTAAGATGGGATACCTGCTGGCGAAGAAGAGTCCGCTGTTCAACACGAAACAGTTCCTGGTGAGGGAGTGGTTCCCGACGTCCCGCACCACGTACCCGAACCACCTGTGCAGCTGGCGCGCCAGCCGGTCGCCCGCACGCTTGTCGAACACCTCCTGCAGGCACAGGAAGTCCAGCTGGTACGGGAACACCACCTGGATGTCATGTGAGACGTCCGGGCGCGGCTGGTGCGGGGGGTCCGGGCGTGCATCCAGCCCCGCGATGCCGGAGTCAAGAGTGGAGCAGGCTGTGTGGTACAAGCTGGAGCAGGCTGTCATGTACTCCAGGGTGGAGGAGGGCGACACCGGGGACAACGTGCCCTCCGTGGACGTGTCGGACTGGTCCTGGGGGGTGGGGGGAGGGGCGGAGTCTGAGGGAGGGGGTGCGGAGGGAGAGGCTCCGTCGAGGGTGGGGAGCCTCTTGATGTGGATCATCTTGTTGCCAGCGTGTGAGCCGGGGATGAAGCCGTTACACATGACGGGAGGCGGTCTCCTGCTGTCGCTGCACAATGAGAAGGCGACGCTCGATCCCTGTGCGTTGTTCGGATCGTGCCTGCTGCACGAGGGTTCCGCGTGGAGCTGGACCGCGTGCACGTTCCCCGACTGGCTGGAGGACGGCAGGCTGCTGACGCGCGAGTCGAAACTGTCCATGTCACGCCGAACGCCCACCCCCGAGTCCGACTGCTCCTCGGACGGGGACTCCACCACGATGTTGATCTTGGGGCTGGTCTGCGAGCTGGCGACCCGGTGCCCGATTTCCCGTGCCCGCCACTGAGTCCTGCGCAGGTTGTTATACCGGGCCGCGCACTCCGGGAGCAGGCAGAGGTTCGCTGTGGCCACGATGAACGACTTGTGGACACGCGGGTGTTTCCAAGGCACAAAGTGGTTACTGGTGTCGGGGGCGCAGGAGTAGACGTACGGGTGTCGCCGGGCCTGCAGCGGCGCCCACACCACGAAACCGATCAGAGCGAGCGGCGCGGTCACCACGGATAAGGCCAAGTAGAAGGGGATGAGGAACGACAGCTGGAGGAAGTGCTCGTAACACGGATCCTCCTCGCGATTGGCCAGCTCGTCGTCCGTCGGGAGGAATAGCGAGGCCAGGTGGTTGATGGACCAATAGCAGGGGAAGATGAGCGCCCAGGCGCCCGTGTGCAGCCGGCCCAGGAATGGGGAGTCGAACTCTGCTGTGTGCAGGACCATGCTGGAGGCGTGATGCACACCTGGGGCAACGTCTTTACACACACCTGGGGCACGTCTTTACACACACCTGGCTGACTGTCTCAGCACTGCTCACCTGGACAAACACCTACAGCAGAAAAGGAAAAAAAAGTTAATGTTAGATACAATATTCATTCAACAGACAACAGAAAACAATTACATGTAATTAATTACTAAACACCATTAACACGGTTCATAAACACCCTGAATGTCCACTATCACCTTCATAATAACCACAGAACACAAGTCTACTCACACAATCATGTACTACTACTGTGTATGTAAAGCTTTAAGCCCTCCCCTCGCCCAGATCTGCTACTATAACCACAGACCTGAGACTAAAAGTAAAACAGTGTGCACAGCTCCCAGCCTGTGAGCCAGGTGGTGATCAGTATCACCTGTTAGGCAATGGCTGATAACAAAGACGTGTCTGTGTATGATAACATGGAGTTTGCAGGCCTGAGAGATGAGAATGACTGAAGCCCTTGTGAGTCGTAGCTCTGCAACTTGGGAAAGTGTGATGTGAGGTTCACATATCATACATCAGCAATGGCTGCCTATTGTGCTCCACAATTGTGTAATTGTGTTTACAATTCAAATGACATTACCTTGGGAATGTGTGAAGTGTAGTACAATCCCTGCCTATACCAAGTGACTGGCTGCGCTAAATACATATTATATATATAGCTAGTGCTCCACGAGTATTATGACTGTGTTCTTGCAATTCAAAGGAAGTTAAAGTTGCTTTGAGAAAGTCCATAGCTGAGGATAGATGCTGTGAGACTTTAGAGACTTTAGTGTTAAAATCCATTAGTGACGTGCCCTTGGGCCGCACGCCACTAACTTTCATGGACTTCATACAAACAATAACATACATACAAATTATACAATGGTCAATATTTACATGCTAAAGTTACCAAGTTAATCAGAGGACTTCATTTTAATACAAGGGTGCAGTGCCACTGTTCCACTGTTCTGAAAATACAAACAAAACAACAGTTGAACAATGGCAGTTGTACCCGACATACAGATCCTTACTTTGCAATGCCCAGATTCTGCAGAGAACTGACCACTGACCACTCCTGACTTGCAGGCCACTCTGGCCACAGGTTATAACTCTACACTGTACAACTTGTCTGACCATACCTTTACCCACAGAAAGCCTAAGGATGATCCTCAGATAGGACATTCCCTCCCCTACCTTGCCTGTAGACTAATCTCCCACAAACAACTCCATGTAATTCGACAGTTATCACCAGTATCTGTGTGCTGCACAATGTTACTCGCAGGGCTTTTACTTCCATACCAGCCAGTGACCCATTTCCCAAGCCAACAGATCCCACCACTTAATCTAACCCACATTATAAAACATTGCAACATGGATATTTGAAACAACCCACACAAACAACTTACAACATGGATATCTGAAATAACCCACATAAACATTGCAACAGGGATATCTGAAATAACCCACATAAACGTTGCAACAGGGATATCTGAAATTTCCCATATAAACATTGCAACAGGGATATCTGAAATAACCCACATAAACGTTGCAACAGGGATATCTGAAATAACCCACATAAACGTTGCAACAGGGATATCTGAAATTTCCCATATAAACATTGCAACAGGGATATCTGAAATTTCCCATATAAACATTGCAACATGGAGATCTGAAATTTCCCATATAAACATTGCAACAGGGATATCTGAAATAACATATCAGGCAACAGTGGTGATTCTCATACGAATAAACACAGTGGAGCTTAGATACAGAGACACTGTTAAGTAGTAGGTATATATTAATTCATCTGGGAACAGGGTAATGCAGAAATGATGAGGAAGTGATAGCTTCACTATCTGAGGAACAGCTGATTACTGGCTGCAAATATTGACCTTAAATAACAATTACGCCTTGATGAAGGAATAATCAAGTCAGCTGTGATCGTTATCAAACCTGACAAGAACAGAGCGACAAATTACGGACGCACATGTCGGGAGAAGATGCATTTTGATCAGTGTCGCAATAATCACAGCGGCAGCTAGCGGTGGATCATTTGTAACTTTAATAGCAGTATGGGTGAAGGTTCGAAGGGAAGCAGACATGTTTGTTTGTTTGTTTGTGCCTTTATTTTGACTTGAAAGTGCTCCATTCGGCCGTCGGGCTGCTTTTCGTGTGTCAGGGGTCAATTAATAATGTCAACACAAAATTTCTATCAATAATATGAACACATTTTGAGATTTTGACTTCCACAAAGACGTACTTTATGGTTCCAAACTTTGAGGACAACGGAACTTACAACACAATAAAAACGTAAAAGCTAAATTGGCATCATGCTTAGACTCTAAACATTATTATCATGTTTGGAAGATATAGTTTGTACATTCAAGGTACTCTTGGTTGATATACATGTAATGCATGAACAAATTAATCAATTTCCGTCGATACGTAGGCGGTGCCTCAACAACTTTCACACGTGCACTTTTCCTCGATACTAACGGTTTGCTCAGACAAATTGGTTACAACATAATTAAGAAAAGTTACCCCATTGGCGAAAAATGAAATGTATAATGTCTAGTAAAGCTGCCCTTGATTAAAAAGACACACGGAGAAACATGAGGAAACAATTTCCAAGCAATTATTACTCTGCTCATGAATAACAAAGCATGCAATGTTTATTCAGGCTACCATTAATCGAAATGACACATTGCAAAACCCAATCAAACAGTTTCCATCCATGCGTAGGTGGTGCCTGAATTGACTTTCAAACTTTTCCTCATTACCTGGTGTTTCTTTAAAATTTAATGAACAACTTCCTCAGACAAATTATAACATCATTACACACTGTAGGCAATTTTACCCCGATGATGACTAGCAATGTGCACCATGTATATTCAGGTTGTCCTTAATTGAAACGATGTGGGAAGGAAATCAGTGAAGCTTGATCAGTCGGCAGGATGGTGCGAGGCGAGGCGCTCGTCTTGTTCCTCCTGGTCTCCGCACATCGACATGTCCTGCCTGCAGCGCCTCGAGGAAACTACAGACCAGCGAAGTACTGCCTGGACTACAGACGTGTAAAGCAGCCCATCTGCACCAGGAAAGAAGTAGGACAAACCCACGACTACTACGACTGTGCCAATAAGATACCAAAAGGTGTCAATGGAGGCAATCGATCTGTCGGCATCAACATCCAAAATCTCCGCTCCCCCACTCTCCTGGAATGGTCTTTCCCAAACATCTCCAGCCTCCAGCGCCTGAGGATCCAAAAGTCCAACGTGTCCTCCGTCCAGCCGGGCGCTTTCCTGGGACTGCCCTCTGTAACTGACCTTTACCTTGTGGACAGCTGCATCTCCAGTCTGGGTGAGTTGACAACAATCCAGATTATCGCCTCTTGAAAACGCAAAGTAAACCTAGCTGGAGCTTCTCTTAAAAATCACTAGTTGGACCCAGTATCTAAAAATAAAAAAACTGTGTAGAGTTCCGGAGTGTCTGAGTGCCACATATTAATTAAATCTAAATTATGTTACAGTAGTATGTACAAAATATACATAATCAAGTCTAGCATGTACTGTGTACCGCTTCTGTACCAAGAAAATCGATTTGGTACACCTGTCCAAAATACCGGATCATGAAGGACGGAAACTGTACAGATATAAACCTACATAAAAAAAAATATAATGCTCCTCATCAGAACGACTTTTGAAATTCAAATGTTTCAGTTTTCGTTTCCTAACCTCATGACATCATAACACACCAAACAGTACTTAAGTGACACCTCGTGACAGCGGAACTAAAAAAACGATATAGTAATAAGCAACAGATATTTCAGGCCAGGACTTCAGGTACAGGTACAGATCTGGACCATCTTTACCAGCAGCCCTGGTCGGAACACAACTGCAGCATGAACAGTAGCATCAGCTTCTATCATCTTCGTGTTATAAATGATGGAAATATAGATCTTTTTTGTTAAGTATGAAGAATTATCTTTAGGCCACACCAATTTAATTTCTTGGTTCACGGATTCGCTCGCTCCGATTTTTTGGAAAAAAAAATAAAAATAAAAATTACCAATCAGCAAATTTTCACCATTAATGAAACCATTCACCAACTTCCTGGTGTAGCAAATTCACCTTTATATCATAAGCTCCTTAAAATCAACAAACAGGTGCTGTTATTGTACAGTAATAGTGGTTTTGTACTTTTTTCAAGCAGAAAACTTTTTATTCTTTATATTTTTGATTAGCCCTTACCTTTACCCCAACCATTTTACAATTTTAATTTTTATTTTTATTTCGCCCTTTCGCTCCATATTTTTTATGAAAAAATCCGTGAACCAAGAAATTAAATTGGTGTGGCCTTATAGATTAATAAACCATCTTCTTTTTATCATCAGAACCTGAAACTTTCCTTGGGCTGGAAAGTCTGACACTCCTGAACCTCGAGAACAACGTGATCTCAAGCGTATCGCCGTCTGCCTTCCATGGCCTGCCTCGTCTCTGCAGCCTGCAGCTGTCCAAAAACCAGCTGACATCTATACCAGTTGAGGCCCTCCTGCAGCCAAAAGCTTTGAACTATACAAACCTAAACCAGAATCACATCGCTACCATCAGCAGCAATATCCTGTGCCTGAAGCAAAACAAACACCTGCGAGTTGACTTGGACCAGAACAAATTACGATGTGACGAGAACCTGACGTGGTTCATCTGCAACCGGCCATGCCTGCAGCGCATCGGTGATCGCGACCTCCTGAAGTGTGTGTCACCTGCCGAACTCCGAGGAACCGACCTTGCCACCAGGAGGCAGGACGTGTGCCAGACCAACATGGGCGGGTCACACGAGGGCATCTGCTCCACCTGGCATGATGACGTGCCCACCCCAAGTAACAAACATGACAACGTGCCCACCCCAAGTAACAAACATGACAACATTTCAATCACAGGTCTGTACAACAACACCAGTCCCGTGGATGAGGACCCAGATTTGCAGTACACAAATGACACACCAGTCTCTCAGCATACAACAGAGATGGGCCGTGTCATTATTCTACAGGGACACCCCATCGTCAACAGGGGTGACCACAGCACCCACACCCTGGCCATGATTGGTGCTGTTTTTGTGCCCCTCCTCCTGGTGTTAGCATCGACAGGTGTGCTGCTCACCTGCAAGCGCTGGTGCGGCGCAGGTCAGGCCGATCCCGACCCACCAGCCAGGACGAACCAGGAAGAAGCAGGAGGAAGCCCAAACATCGAGTCGTACACAGTTGTCTACTCCGACTCTGCTGGACTGCAAGCATCTGACAACAGCCCACCAACAGGCAGTCAACCTGCCCCTGCCCCGGCATCGGCAAACAGCGAGACTATCCAGCCTTATGCAGTGGCCTACGGTGATAACCAGGGGCCGGAGTCTGACATCAAACCATACGCAGTGGCCTATGACGAGGACCAAGGGCCGAAGCCTGACATCCAGCCGTATGCAGTGGCCTACAAGGGAGATGCTGGGCAAGACGACAGCTGTAATATCCCGCTGTATGCAGCAGACTGTCCCGACACACCACAGGCTGCAGGAGGCTGCACAGAGGCAGGCTCTACACCACAGGAAAACATCAACAACCAACGGGCGGAAATCGTCGACCAACCTGTCGTACACCTGGAGGCAGTAGGCCATCACGCCAACCAGCAGGCAGCAATCGATGGTCAACCAGTCGCCCCACCAGAGGACCAGTCATTGCCAACAGATGCAGACACGGAGCCAAAAGATGGGCAGGAAAAAGAGGAAAATGAGCAGAGCACATCCAACGTCCTGTACAACCCAGCTCAAGGACAGCCCAAAATAAAGGACAACCC
>NC_049984.1:86372-93044 GCF_000003815.2 Branchiostoma floridae
CATGGACAGCCTGAGGAGTGAGGACAGCACATCCAACGCCCTGTACAACCCAGCTCATGGACAGCCCAGTTATGAATAAGGACAGCATGTCCAACGTTCTGTAGACCCAGCAGACCTTCAGTGCTGTATGGAGAACAGCTGATGGACACTGGACAGCAGCTGTATACCCCGTCCAGCCTGGCTCACTAAAGAACCCTGAAAAATCAAAATTTCCTCAAACTCTACTAGTAGACTTCTGAAAAGAAAAATGGCTAATTGGCTCCTCTGCAAAATATCAAAAGCTTCAGGCAAAGTGTCAAACATTGTTTCACAATCTTGAATATCTGGCTGCAGCAACTCAATTGCTTCAGACCAGGAAGAACAAGCAGAAATTTATGGTCAAATATTGTACTAGCGTATTCAACCCAACTTACATGTATAAGTGAAAGTTGAAAAAGACTTGATGGATTATGACAATGCTGAGGCCCTGTAGATTTGGTGTGATTTTTAGTGAGTATGTCATGTCCTTTGTAAGTTACATGTAGAGGGCCATAATAGGAGGAAATTAGTAAAGAAACCTTATAATTAGTTTGTCTCAGTTCTTTATGGTGATTTTCCAATCAATGATTGTGATTTAAAAGCTGATGCAAAATCATTTTCATGTAATGTACACTTGAGTAGAAGATGTCGGACCAAAGGGGAATCTCACCTGCTTGAGCAGTAGCTGGTACCACAGATATATAGTGTATCATAACTTTTTCTGGCTAGTGTCCACTAGAATGTCGGATTGAAGAAACTTCAACTTATTATGTTGTTCAACACAGATGTAATACTATTAGACAATACACGTAGTAGGAAATAACAGCTGTGACAATTGTCTGTACAGGATCAGAAGGCTGCACAAGAGTGTACAGTACTGGTATCAGATGGTGTAACAATCACCTTTACTGAATCCACACTACTGCTTCATTCTTTTTACTGCACAACATTAACGTATAATCTGTCCTCATGGGTTCCAAACAGTCCCCACTCTGTTCTGCTCATAGATTTCTTTCTGGTATTTCTGAACCTGGACCTAATCATGATAGTGCAGTTACTGTAGTACTATATCATGTCCTCTGAGCAAGACACCAGCACATACAGGTACTAGGTCTCTTTGATTGCTACAAATTCTGTTCAAATTATGTACTGTCATGACGTGGTAATTTTTCAATGTACAAGCAACTATTATGCAGAAGGAAACGTACATTGTAGATGTCACAAAATGCACAATATACTATTTTATCACACTTGATTCTTTTTCTCCTTTTTTCATGGTCCTTTAGTAAAAAAGACCAACCTCAAATGAACATTCAGCGCCACAAAGACATAGCTATATTATATAAAATCAGCCTATATTCTACTAGTAATCGGTCCGACATCTGATCCACTGGAAATTTTCTGATCCGGTATTTCCGGACCAGTCCAGCAAAAATACCAGTTTTGTCTCTAAAAATGACGCAGATGTAGAGAAGGTTTGTGAAGCAATTGCTGTCCATGCATTAGGTCCTGCCAATGATGCTTCATATATAAACGCAACTTCCTCAGACAACTTTGTAACAACATAGTTACAAAAGCTTGTCCATTGTACTCCGCTCATGAATAGCAAAGCATGTAATGTTTATTTAGGCTACCGTTGATTAAAATGATACATTGCAAAAGACAAACAATTTCCACTCATGCGTAGGTGGTGCCTGAATTGACTTTCAAATTCTTCCTCATTACCTGGTGTTTCTTCAAAATTTAATGAACAACAACTTCCTCAGACAAATTATAACATCATTACACACTGTAGGCAATTTTACCCCGATGATGACTAGCAATGTGCACCATGTATATTCAGGTTGTCCTTAATTGAAATGATGTGGGAAGGAAATCAGTGAAGCTTGATCAGTCGGCAGGATGGTGCGAGGCGAGGCGCTCGTCTTGTTCCTCCTGGTCTCCGCACATCGACATGTCCTGCCTGCAGCGCCTCGAGGAAACTACAGACCAGCGAAGTACTGCCTGGACTACAGACGTGTAAAGCAGCCCATCTGCACCAGGAAAGAAGTAGGACAAACCCAAGTCTACTACGACTGTGCCAATAAGATACCAAAAGGTGTCAATGGAGGCAATCGATCTGTCGGCATCAACATCCAAAATCTCCGCTCCCCCACGCTCCTGGAATGGTCTTTCCCAAACATCTCCAGCCTCCAGCGCCTGAGGATCCAAAAGTCCAACGTGTCCTCCGTCCAGCCGGGCGCTTTCCTCGGTCTGCCCTCTGTAACTGACCTTTACCTTGTGGACAGCTGCATCTCCAGTCTGGGTGAGTTGACAACAATCCAGATTATCGCCTCTTGAAAACGCTAAGTAAACCTAGCTGGAGCTTCTCTTAACAATCACTAGTTGGACCCAGTATCTAAAAATAAAAAAACTGTGTAGAGTTCCAGAGTGTCTGAGTGCCACATATTAATTAAATCTAAATTACGTTACAGTAGAGTCCATTCCAAGACACCATGAGGGTTTTTTGGCGATATTTATAATTAGTCTGAATTATTTTGAATAAAAGAATATCTGAGCCACAATAACTAAATCATTTTCAAAAAAATTGACTAAGAAAATACTCATTTATTTGAATTTCTTTGAATATTTTAGAAACATTTTGAAAGTAACTGTACAAAAATATCTTTATTTAGAATAATTGTGAAACCTCTCTGTGATTATTTCACATTTACAAATATTTAGAAAAAATGGTAAACCTGGCCAAATGGTAAAATTAGTTTATTGCCCCCATAAAAGAAAGTCCTATTGTTGCATCTGTATATTTTTAGATTTCACTGCTGGGCACTGGTGGATCCTTTGTGGTGGGCCATTGTTGCATGGCACCCAACCATACTTTGCAAGGATGTGTGAATTGCTATCTTCCCAGCCCACCGAACCATTTACAAAAAATGGTAGAAAATGGTAGAAAATGGTAAATAATGGTAGAATGCTGTTATCATTATTTAGAAACCATTAGAAGTATCCAATTCCACACCATGAATATTTCCAAAGTTTTACAGGACCAGGGAAATATTTATAAAGTTTAAACAGTTTTAGAAATATTTCTGAAGTATCAAATATCCTAGACATATAATTACAAAACTTTAAAATCAATTCTAAACAATGGCAACAAACATCCGCACGGTGTCTTGGAATGGACTCTAGTATGTACAAAATATACATAATCAAGTCTAGCATGTACTGTGTACTGCTTCTGTACCAATAAAATCGATTTGGTACACCTGTCCAAAATACCGGATCATGAAGTACGGAAACTGTACAGATATAAACCTACATTAAAAAAATATATATTCTCCTCATCAGAACGACTTTTGAAATTCAAATGTTTCAGTTTTCGTTTCCTAACCTCATGACATCATAACACACCAAACAGTACTTAAGTGACACCTCGTGACAGCGTAACTAAAAAACGATATAGTAATAAGCAACAGATATTTCAGGCCAGGACTTCAGGTACAGGTACAGATCTGGACCATCTTTACCAGTAGCCCTGGTCGGAACACAACTGCAGCATGAACAGTAGCATCAGCTTCTAGCATCTTCGTGTTATAAATGATGGAAATATAGATCTTTTTTGTTAAGTATGAAGAATTATCTTTATAGATTAATAAACCATCTTCTTTTTATCATCAGAACCTGAAACTTTCCTTGGGCTGGAAAGTCTGACACTCCTGAACCTCGAGAACAACGTGATCTCAAGCGTATCGCCGTCTGCCTTCCATGGCCTGCCTCGTCTCTGCAGCCTGCAGCTGTCCAAAAACCAGCTGACATCTATACCAGTTGAGGCCCTCCTGCAGCCAAAAGCTTTGAACTATACAAACCTAAACCAGAATCACATCACTACCATCAGCAGCAATATCCTGCGCCTGAAGCAAAACAAACACCTGCGAGTTGACTTGGACCAGAACAAATTACGATGTGACGAGAACCTGACGTGGTTCATCTGCAACCGGCCATGCCTGCAGCGCATCGGTGATCGCGACCTCCTGAAGTGTGTGTCACCTGCCAACCTCCGAGGAACCACCCTTGCCACCAGGAGGCAGGACGTGTGCCCGACCAACATGGGCGGGTCACACGAGGGCATCTGCTCCAGCTCGCATGATGACGTGCCCACCCCAAGTAACAAACTTGACAACGTGCCCACCCCAAGTAACAAACATGACAACATTTCAATCACAGGTCTGTACAACAACTCCAGTCCCGTGGATGAGGACCCAGATTTGCAGTACACAAATGACACACCAGTCTCCCAGCATACAACAGAGATGGGCAGTGTCATTATTCTACAGGGACACCCCATCGTCAACTGGGGTGACCACAGCACCCACACCCTGGCCATGATTGGTGCTGTTTTTGTGCCCCTCCTCCTGGTGTTCGCATCGACAGGTGTGCTGCTTATCTACAAGCGCTGGCGCGACGCTGGTCAGGCCGATCCCGACCCACCAGCCAGGACGAACCAGGAAGAAGCAGGAGGAAGCCCAAACATCGAGTCGTACACAGTTGTCTACTCCGACTCTGCTGGACTGCAAGCATCTGACAACAGCCCACCAACAGGCAGTCAACCTGCCCCTGCCCCGGCATCGGCAAACAGCGAGACTATCCAGCCTTATGCAGTGGCCTACGGTGATAACCAGGGGCCGGAGTCTGACATCAAACCATACGCAGTGGCCTATGACGAGGACCAAGGGCCGAAGCCTGACATCCAGCCGTATGCAGTGGCCTACAAGGGAGATGCTGGGCAAGACGACAGCTGTAATATCCCGCTGTATGCAGCAGACTGTCCCGACACACCACAGGCTGCAGGAGGCTGCACAGAGGCAGGCTCTACACCACAGGAAAACATCAACAACCAACGGGCGGAAATCGTCGACCAACCTGTCGTACACCTGGAGGCAGTAGGCCATCACGCCAACCAGCAGGCAGCAATCGATGGTCAACCGGTCGCCCCACCAGAGGACCAGTCATTGCCAACAGATGCAGACACGGAGCCAAAAGATGGGGAGGAAAAAGAGGAAAATGAGCAGAGCACATCCAACGTCCTGTACAACCCAGCTCAAGGACAGCCCAAAATAAAGGACAACCCATCCAACTTCCTGTACAACCCAACTCGTGGACAGCCCGAAATAAAGGACAGCCCGTCCAACGTCCTGTACAACCCAACTCAAGGATAGCCCCAAATAAAGGACAGCCCGTCCAACGTAATGTGCAACCCAGCTCATGGACAGCCTGAAATAAAGAACAGCCCGTCCAACGTCCTGTACAACCCAACTCCTGGACAGCCGTGGACAGCCCGAAAAAAAGGACAGTCCGTCCAACATCCTGTACAACCCAACTCATGGACAGCCCAAAATAAAGGACAGCCCGTCCAACGTCCTGTACAACCCAACTCATGGACAGCCCGAAATAAAGGACAACCCATCCAACGTCCTGTACAAGTACTACAACCCAGCTCATGGACAGCCTGAGAGTGAGGACAGCCCATCCAACGCCCTGTACAACCCAGCTCATGGACAGCCTGAGAGTAAGGACAGCCCATCCAACATCCTGTACAACCCAACTCATGGACAGCCTGAGAGTGAGGACAGCACAACCAGCACCCTGTACAACCCAGCTCATGGACAGCCCGAGAGTAAGGAGGACAGCCCATCCAACGCCCTGTACAACCCAGCTCATGGACAGCCCCAGAGTGAGGACAGCACAACCAGCACCCTGTACAACCCAGCTCATGGACAGCCTGAGAGTGAGGACAGCACATCCAACGCCCTGTACAACCCAGCTCATGGACAGCCCACTTATGAATAAGGACAGCATGTCCAACGTTCTGTAGACCCTGCAGACCTTCAGTGCTGTATGGAGAACAGCTGATGGACACTGGACAGCAGCTGGATATCCCTTCCAGCCTGGCTCACTAAAGAACCCGGAACAATCAAAATTTCCTCAAACTCTAGACTTCTGAAAAGAAAAATGGCTAATTGGCTCCTCTGCAAAATATCAAAAGCTTCAGGCAAAGTGTCAAACATTGTTTCACAATCTTGAATATCTGGCTGCAGCAACTCAATTGCTTCAGACCAGGAAGAACAAGCAGAAATTTATGGTCAAATATTGTACTAGTATTCAACCCAACTTACATGTACAAGTGAAAGTTGAAAAAGACTTGATGGATTATGACAATGCTGAGGCCCTGTAGATTTGGTGTGATTTTTAGTGAGTATGTCATGTCCTTTGTAAGTTACATGTAGAGGGCCATAATAGGAGGAAATTAGTAAAGAAACCTTATAATTAGTTTGTCTCAGTTCTTTATGGTGATTTTTCAATTAGTGATTGTGATTTAAAAGCTGATGCAAAATCATTTTCATGTAATGTACACTTGAGTAGAAGATGTCGGACCAAAGGGGAATCTCACCTGCTTGAGAAGTAGCTGGCACCACAGATAATTAATGAAATGTATCATAACTTTTTCTGGCTAGTGTCCACTAGAATGTCGGATTGAAGAAACTTCAACTTATCATGTTGTTCAACACAGATGTTACTACTAGACAATACATGTAGTAGGAAATAACTGCTGTGACAATTGTCTGCACAGGATCAGAAGGCTGCACAAGAGTGTACAGT